>NC_090657.1:158937813-159240313 GCF_040937935.1 Hyperolius riggenbachi | reverse complement strand
ATGTCTAGGTATATATCATGTGATGTATGTATCTAGTCTAGGGCCAATTTAGGGGGTAGCCTATTAACTTATCTGTATGTTTTTTGAATATTGGAGGAAAATCCCCCCTCATCTGTGACTAATCACAGGTTGTAATTTAATCCCTCAGTGGTGTCAGCTACCTGCCACAGTAGAGCAGCTAATTTGTATCAATAGGATGTTAACAATATGTCTGCTTCCATGAAAGCAGGAAGTAGATACACTGCAGATGTATTGCAAGATGTTTATCAGCCGTAAAAGAGAATTTTTTTTTGTGCTGCTGCTGCTTATCTTTCAGAGCAGAGAGGAAGTTCTGCGTTCAGGTCCGCTAAGCAGTATGGCCTGGTGCACACCAAAAACCGCTAGCAGATCCGCAAAATGCTAGCAGATTTTGAAACGCTTTTTCTTCTTTTTCTGCAGCGTTTCAGCTAGCGTTTTGCGGTTTTGTGTAGCGGTTTTGGTGTAGTAGATTTCATGTATTGTTACAGTAAAGCTGTTACTGAACAGCTACTGTAACAAAAACCGCCAGGCAAACCGCTCTGAAGTGCCGTTTTTCAGAGCGGTTTGCAGTTTTCCTATACTTAACATTGAGGCAGAAACGCATCCGCAATCCAAAATCTGCAGCAGCCCGGGAGTATGCGTTTCTGCAAAACGCCTCCCGCTCTGGTGTGCACCAGCCCATTGAAATACATTACCCTAGCGGATCCGCACCCGCAAGCGGATCGCAAACTGCAGCCGAAACGCTCTGGTGTGCACTAGGCCTATTAGTACATTGTGATGACACGAAGACATTTGTCAGCATCAATGAAACCTTACAGTGCTTCTCTCACTGCAGCTCTGGAATAATACAGGATAGGATATTATAGGAGGCGGAGAATGATTGGCTGGAATATTACAGCAGGGGGGAAGGGGCGGGGTCTAATGTTCTGTACAGCAGGGAGGGGCGTGGAGCCGCATGAAGGTCACCTCCTGCCGGTGTCATGTCAGCTATTGCAGCCTCTCAGATTTTGCAGCCCCGCATGCGCAGTAGGAGCCTGCGCCCCATTACATTGTGCAGCCACGTCCTAAATATCCTAAATATCTCCACTTCCGCACCACGTACACCCCCGAAATTTGCAGGGGAGGGAGGGGACCCCCACATCTAGCTCTGTGCCGAATTGCAGCCGCCGAGCCCCGCTGGTTCCCGAGACTGATTGCAGCAACCCTACCTCGGGAACTACCGGGGCTAGGGGGCTGCAATTCGACACAGAGCTGGATCTGTGGGTCCCCTCCCTCCCCTGAAAATTTCGGGAGTGTACGTGGTGCGGAAGCGGAGATATTTCAGCTAAATAATGTCTAACTTCCCACTGAGCATGCGCGATACTCAGTGAGGAAGGCTGCTTCCGGGCTGCAATATCTGACATTACACCGGGCGCCGATGGGCGGTGCTGGTGACGTCCGGGTGGTGATGCAAGCGGTGCTGATTGGCCGGCCGGCTTCCTAGGAGTGCGTGCTGGGCGCGAGGCCGGGCCACTCGGTTTCCAGAGAGCGGCGGAAGCGGATTACTGCGGAGAGAAGATGAAGATCTGGACCTCAGAGCACGTGTTCGAGTGAGTGGCAGGGAGCCGAGGGAGGGACTACCGGGAGGGGAATGTGGGTGTGTGTGGGTAATGCGGCTTCCAGGCGGTTATTCTTCATCACTGTGTGCCCGGTACTGGCTCTGCCCCCATTACCCCCCATATCCTCGCGCTGCGTGACTGCAAGGCCTACTTTATCCTGGATTCTTTTGGCTGCTGCTGGACTACAAGTCTCAGCATGCCATTATAACACTCTGACCTGGGTTCCCATGGCTGGGGGAGGACTACAAGTCTTAGCATGCAATCATAGTACTGTGATCTGGATTCCCCTGGCTGTTGCAGGACTACAAGTCCCAACATGCTTTGCCATTCTGGCTCTGTAATCTATCCCTCCTGACTCTTGTAGGACTTCAAGGCCTATCATGTCTTGCCATCATAGCGTAATAGATTCCCCTAGCTGAGGTAGGACTGAAAGTCTCTGCATACTTTGCCATTGCAGCACTGTGATCTGGCTCTTGTAAGACTTCAGTTCCAGTACGCCTTGATTTTATAACACTAATCTGGATTCCCCTGGCTCATATAGGACTACAAATCCCAATATTCGTTGTCATTATAGCACTGGGATCCAGGGATCCCTGGCTATTGCAGGACTACAAGGCCCAGCATGCTGCAGTTATGCACTGACTGGTGAGTGAAGATTCTGACGTTAGTAAGTGGGGAGTGACCTCTGACCTGAAGTCAGCTGGCCAGTGGTGCGACCTGTGACCTCCAGGGAGCTTCACCCCTGCTGGTCAGGACAGAGGTTGTGCTGGGCATTATGGGTTGTTTGTCACTGGTGAACTTGTGTTGCTATTAGTAACCGCAGGCTTCCGAGCTTTCCATCACCCCTGGCCATTTTACTGCTCTGACTTTTCTGAGTGTGCCCAAGTCTGGCCGCATAACATGTGTAACATAAGGCAGTTGCCTAAATTATCCATTCAATACAGTCACTAAATTTATCCTCATACTACATAGATTTGGTAAAATTGGATGGAAAAGATTGGATCATTAGTGGCCACCATTAGTCAAATTGCTTTGATCAAAGGACAACTGACTGCAGAGGAATATAGAGGCTGCTATATTTCCTTTTAAACAATACCAGTTGCCTGGCTGTTCTGCTGATCTCTCTGGTCGTAGTAGTGTATAAATCACACACCTGGAACAAGCATGCCACTAATTCAGTCACACTTCAGTCAGAGCACCTGATGTGCATGCTTATTCAGGGGCTTTGGTTTGAAATATTAGAGGCAGAGGATCAGCAGGACAGCCAGGCAGCTGGTATTGTTTAAAAGGGAACAAATATGGCAGCCTCCATATCCCTCTCAGTAATGTTGTCTTTTAAATCTGCTAGGAAATTGTTGCCACTATATGACCTATCTCTCATTGTGATTTGGGTACAGTCGGGCACAATCGCTGTACAGACAACGTGTAGACATGTGTGATGACAGACACATGGGACTTTCTCCCTGCATCTGTGCGCTTTTATGCTAGCTGCTTGAAAAATTGCCAGGCAGCTATAACTATGCGCAGCAAACACAAAGTGCGAATGGTACAATGGAAAATCATAGATGCTATCAGAAATGCACAACGTGAAGTAGGCCTGTGCTCCCTAAGATCTCACCTTGTCCGCTGGCGATCTCAGGCGCGAGTGATGTGGAGGAGGCGGCTAGGAATAATGCTGGCAGACAGGTGAGATGGTAAAATTTGGGCACAGGGTGGAGTTTTACTCTCGGGACATAGGCTGGGGTCTGTCAGGTACAATGGTCTTCACAATATTGAATGCCGTTACCGATGGGCACCCGATCGAGCCCTTCCATTGAGATTTTTTCCAGCATGTCCATTTGAGCCAAAACATCGATATGGTGGAGATATTGCGGCGTAGATTTTCCTATGCTTCGAAGTGGAAGGTCGTTTGGTCAGGTAAACTGCCTGATGTATAGTGCACCTTTACCATTTCCCTACACCTGAGCGTGCAGATGTGGCATGCTGGTGGCTGTAGTCCAGCTGCCTGGAGATCCGATGATGCTTCTGAAGTGTTGAGACTACCTCAGGATCAGGGATGAGGGCAGAAATGCTGGCTGCAAAAATCAGATAGAACTGTCATTTACTGGCAGATCCTGTAGTGTTGAGCAGATCTGCCTGAAATAGTTTTGCTTGGTGAAATCAGGATTGGGTTGGACGAACAATTTCAGAGGAATCTGATGGTTTGGTCATCAGAATCGGTTTTATTCGCCGAGTACGGTGTTGGCGCCCCCGGAATTGGTTGTGGTACACATGGCAATGGCGGAGAGCAAAAAGACATAGGACATACATACATAAATACATGCATTTTCAGGTATATCAGCATAGCATTGGTGCAGAGTGCATTGTTACAGGCGGGGGCTAGAGTCAGTGTTGACGACTGGGGAACTGCGTTGTACATGGGCTACGCTTGAGGGGGCCAGGTGGGAGAAGTGTTCGGGGGGAGTGTTCAGGAGTAGGACTGCCTGGGGAAAAAAGGTGTTTCTGTGCCTCGTGGTTCTGGAGCGGACTACTTTGAAGCGGTGGCCTGATTGGAGGGGCTCAAAGAAGTGGCTTCCTGGGTGGGAGAGGTCTTGGGAGATCCTGCTGGCTCTTTTCATCATGCAAGGAGCAGCAGCGGAGCGGGTTCCGCTGGATTTGGTTGGATTACTCCAGCAATCTGATGGTAATTGCTCTTATCTCTGCTCTGCATTGTCCCCAGAACAATTATTTCTAAGCAACCAAACCAGTCCGGCCACCTTAATCAGATTTTACTGGCAAAGTACACTCATGAGAAATTTGAGGTGACAGATCTGATATAATAGACTGTATAGTAATGGATGACAGTGAGCAAAGCACGAGGCTGACGTCTTGTCCCCGGGGCAACTGCAGACTAGCAACGCTTTAGTTTTGTTGCTATGCGGGGGTGGGGAGGCGATGGCGCGACAGAGCAAGAGAAAACAATGTGCTTCGCTGAGTCAGTCTGTCAGGTGGATCAGCTGCTGTACACACACTACCTTTTACATAGATGCCTCGATCGAGAACAGTTCAACATTTTCACAAGGTTTAAAGGACTACTGTAGGGGGCTAAGGCCCCTTTTACACTTAATCAGTTGCTCTCAGTTTTAACTGAAAGAAAACTGATTTTCAAAGTAATGCCCATGTTTTCCTATAGCACCTTTCACACTTAACGCGTTTGAACTGAAATCTTCTTCCCAATGCACTGCAATGGAAAAAACGTGCACTAACGCATACCAACTGATTAAGTGTAAATGGGCTCTAAGGAAGGGGGGGAGACGTTGAACTTACATTGGGCTTCTAATGGTCCCCTGCAGACGTCCTGTGCCCGCGCAGCCACTCACAGATGCTCCAATCCCCGCTGCCAGTTCACTTCTGGAATTTGCGATTTCGCAAACCCACGGCACCTGTGTGGCTGCGTCCTCGCACCCGCCGACTTCACCTGGAGCAGCCTGCGCAATACACTCCCGGTGACTCCAGCGGTAGCAAGGATGCGGTCGCGCAGTGGGTTTGCAATTTTAAAGTCACAAATTCCAGAAGTGAACCAAGACCCCTACAGTAGTCCTTTAAGGTAAACCTGTAACTCGAGTTGAGAGGGATAGAGAGGCTGCCATATTTATTTCCTTTTAATCAATACTGCCACTGCCCAGCCACTGCACACCCTGGTCGTGCTCTCTGCGCAGTAGCGGAGTACACATACTGCGCATGCACAGAATGCTCCCGACCATGAGAGCGCCACCAAGGTGCACGTGTGCAGTAGTCCAGTTATGCGGGGGGCACCGTGGCTGCCCAGAGATGATCAGGGTGACGTCGTTGTCACAGTAGGAGTCCAAAGGGGCGGAGGGGCTGGAAGAAACCCCGGGTAAGTTAAAACCATTTTTTGGTTTTCACTTAAAGAGAATCTGTATTGTTAAAATCGCACAAAAGTAAACATACCAGTGCGTTAGGGGACATTTCCTATTAACCTCTGTCACAATTTTGCTGCTCCCCGCCGCATTAAAAGTGGTTAAAAACAGTTTTAACCACTTCAGGATTCTGCGTACGCTTAAGTACGCCCCTGAATCCTGAAGTGGATTCCATGAAACGGCCGCTCGTATGAGCGGCCGTTCCATGTCAGTTCACGGAGGGTGTCTCCGTGAACACCCTGCGAGCCGCCGATCGCGGCTCGCAGGGTAAATGTAAACACGCGGGGAAGATCTTCCCCGGTGTTTACATATATACGGCGCTGCTTCGCAGCAGCGCCGTAGAGGAGATCGGCGATCCCCGGCCTCTGATTGGCCGGGGATCGCCGGCATCTGATAGGCTAAAGCCTATCCCATCAGGCGCAGGACGGAAATCCGGAGAGGGAGAGGGAGGGAAGGGGAAGGAGGCCAGGAAGCGATGCGGAGGGGGGCTTTGAAGAGCCCCACAAGCGCAAGCAGCCGGCGGCGATCAGACCTCCCCCCCCCCCCCCCCCCCAGCAGGACACCCCCCTAGTGGGGAAAAAAGGGGGGGGGGGAAGTCTGATCACCCTGGCTGCTATCTGATCGGTGCTGCGGGCTGGAGAGCCCACGCAGCACCGATCAGAAAAATACCCCCCTGGCACAGAAGTGGTTAAAAAGTTTGTTTATAAACAAACAAAATGGCCACCAAAACAGGAAGTAGGTTGATGTACAGTATGTCCACACATAGAAAATACATCCATGCACAAGCAGGCTGTATACAGCCTTCCTTTTGAATCTCAAGAGATCATTTGTGTGTTTCTTTCCCTCTGCAGCTTTCAACCACTGAAGTGTCAGGCTGTTTCTTCCTGCAGAGTGCAGACAGCTCTGCCCGTATGTAATTCCTCAGTATGTGAAAGCCCAGCCAGATCAGAGGAGGATTTGTTAAGCTTGTAAAAGATAATAGAGCAGAGAGAAGCTGCCCTAATCTAAATAACACACAGGCAGTGTGCATAGAGGGGCCTGGAGGGAGGGGAGATGCATCACAGAACCACAACACTGAAGAACTTGGCAGCCTTCCAGACACAGGCCGACAAGTCTGACAGGAGAGAGATAAGTTGATTTATTACAGAGATAGTGATAGTAGAAAGTGCTGCAGTAAGCCAGAGCACATTAGAATAGATTTTGGAACTTGTAGGATGGAAGAAAAGCGGATGAAATTTTTGTTACGGAGTCTCTTTAAGATTCCCTTTAAGTATCTTAACTTTATTTTTAAGGGTCCTTTTTTATGGTAGTTCACTGTGGTAGTGGTGCAATTCGTAGCAATCGCACCACCACTGTAAACTTGCACCGTACGGTATTCACACGCTATTCTAAGGGAAAAAAATGGTAACATGCAACTTCCAGGGGTTGCAGGGCAGCACACTGCAGTGACTGTTACTTCTGCAGTGCTTGGAGCACTTCGGCCGCATTGTGCTGCAGTGTGCCCACCTCTAAGATCTGATAAGAGAAGTAAAGCAGCGGCACCCAGGATCGGGCTGTCGCCAGGCTGTGGGGTATACGCAACAAGTAGAGTAGAGCAGAATGTGATGCAAGACTTGGCAGGTGTTGTTTGTAGGATTTTCCTTAGCAACCCGTTTTGTTTGCAGTTTTTTGGCTGTCCCTCCAGTGCATGGAGCTGCAGTGATGGCATCTATAAAAGCAGCATGCCGGGCATTCCTTGGCTGCTGTAAAGTCCTGCAGCAATCGCCATCATTCTGGCTGTGATTGCAGAGTGATTTGTATAGTAAGTGCTGCAGAAAATGGATGCTATTCTGAATTTATAGCTGACTCGAGCAACTAAACCTGCCAGCAGTACAGGGCGCAGCCGCCGCCATAATGACGGCAAACCATTTAGTGAATTATTACAAGGGGGTATGCCCTGTAGTGTATTCAGAAAAGGTGTTATATATTGCCCTGTCCGCTGGCAATCTATGGTGCCCACAGCAGCAGTCAGCTATGGGGGCCGGGGGACTGATACATCACCAAACTGGTAAATCTTTTTACATCTGCAGTAGAATTTAGTCATTTTCCAGTAAGGAGAGGCACATGATTGATTTGCACTTCACTGATTCACTGGTCAGTCATGTGATTGTGTCTTGCTCCTGCTTGCTGTGTAGACTGATCTTGACCAGCCAATAAGAGAAGTTTTAATTAATCATGTGCTTCCCCACAAATTCACCTTGCAGTAGAAGGCTTTATATTGAGAATATAAAGTGCTTAACAAATAATTATTCAAAGCTGTTGGATCTGTAGGGGGATGTTGCTCATCGCCAGCAGCTAGAGGCCAGATTGCTCAGTCAGTGGAGATTAGCCAGTTAGAATTACTGTCTCAGCACTAAAACATTCAACTAATGTCATGATTGATAGAAGTGCAGACTGCATTCTCTATAGGTAGGGTGGCAGTTTTGGCCTCAGGTTACCCTTGTAGTGTAGTGACCCCAGCATGGGGAGGGTGTGTGTTTGGTGATGATTTTTAGACACGTGTGAACCGGGTTGCCATTTCTCCAGCGTGAAGCGAGCTGCATGGGCTTCTGCCAGCAGTTAAATAATTGTCTCTGGCTGGCCACACATTCTAGGCAGGATTACGCCTTCTCTCATTCCCAGATCTGTCCACAGTAGTTATTAAATTTATTGCGGTTCAGGATGTGAGAGCGGTGATGTCATGTGAGCGCAGGAAGGACGTGTGGTTGTGTTGGTTGCACACTTCTGTGTCTGGCTTTAGGTAGAAAGCTGCTGTCGCATCCTGTGTACCTTCCTATGCATTCTAGCCAGCTTGTTCTCTGCTGGTAATCTGACTCCTGACTGCCCTTGAAGGATGTGAGGCCTGAGCCAGAATTATTCCAACTCTTCCTTCACCTTCCGGCTCAGGCCTTTGTCAGACGGAAGGCTGAACTCTGCACTAGTCGAGCAGTTCAGAGTCCCGTCTGCTGCCCACGAGCTCCAGTCAGGTGCAATTAAAATGCAGCCTTATGCAGTTTGTAGCTTCACATGTCAGTGCTGGACACGCGGTGTGGAGTTAGCACAAAAAATCATCCGACTCCTCAGTATATGAAACTTCCGACTCCAGGTACCCAAAATTGCTCTGACTCCAATGCCCTGCTTTGTCGGGAAACATCAATCAAACGTGTGAAATTGCCTTTAGCCATGTGCGCACTACACAAGTCATTGTGATCAAATGATCCGCAGCTGATCAGCAATCATTCATTGCAAAACAACCCGATGGCGTAAAGATCTGTATATCGTAATACATGATTGCGTGTGTAAATACTGTAAACGACTATTGGTGCTTATCTGTATGTCCCTGGAATGGAGCATCCCCGCTCTGTCATCTGCACAGCGTTGTGAATGACAAAGGTATGTTCAGAATACTTGTGCGGAACTTTGTTTGCTCTTGAGGTACATCTGCTGTGACTCGTCCATACACATTATCCTCCTTCAGCACTCTTGTGCCTTGCTGCTGTATATCTGACCAGCAGTGACCGCTGACATGACCATGTATCACACAGAGGGTCACATCCTCCTCTAGCACTTTGTGCCTTGCTGCAGATCTGATCAGCAGTCACCTCTGACCGTGTATCGCACAGAGGGACACATTCTCCTCCAGCACTCTGTGTTCCTGTGCTGCGTGCAGGTTACTGCAGGCCTAATGACTTTCGAATGATCTCTGTCAGCCTCTTATCAGTCCTGTGTGCAATACCTGGTAACCTGCTCTGCGTGCGATAGAGGTGACATTCCTTGGCTGCCATCCAAACGGTTCCACAATGTCACCACGTGGAATCTGATGTTGTGTAACGTGCTGTCATCATATTAAAGGGAGAGAACATGTGGTTTCAATAATTACCTAACAGCAGTATTCCCAAGCCTGTCCTTGTACTGGAAGCAGGGTGAGGATAAGAGGGAACCCAAGGTGGGACATATGGGGGCTGTCATATTTTATTTCCTATTAAGCAATGCCAGTTACCTGGCAGCTCTGCTGATCTATTTTGCTGCAGTAGTGTCTGAATACCACCAGAAACAAGCATGCAGCTAATCTTGTCAGATCTGACAATGTCAAACACCTGATATGCTCTATGCTTGTTCAGGGGTTATGGCTAAAGGGATTTAGAGGCAGATGATAGCCAGGTGACTGGTATTGCTTAAAAGAAAATAAACATGTCAGCCTCCCCATCCCTTTCACTTCAGTTGTCCTTCAAGGGCTGGTTTACATGGGTGTCTTTTTAATATGTATGAAACGTTGTAACTGGAATTGCTTGTAAGTAGGGGACTGTCTGCATTTATTCTCTGTTGATAAATTGATTATTCCCAGTTCAAAAGCCCGACCGAACCAACTGGGGACACAATGTCGGTCAGGAGGACCATCATGGACGTTTGCATGGCACCATAGACTTTCATTATCCTAGCAGTACCTTGCGGTAAAAAAGGGTAACACAGCGTGGGCTGATGCCATCTGTGAAAGGGGCACGCACAACTGATGCCCAATGGGGATCAGGACCTGATACCTCAGGCGACATCGCGGGGCCAAGGCTGTATTCACAGGTATACATCCTACAGGCCGACAATGTAGTCTGTTGGGGGGTCGAAGTGTCTCAGATGTGATGTCACACGATGGGCGAGCACGGAGCTATCGGCTGTTGAGGTGAGTCTCCTGCTGCATTGCTGGCCAGATGCTGGTTGTGGGCTGCTTTTATTCATGCCAGATTATTGTCAGAGAGGGCCATTATCAGCCGACTTTAATCTAGTTTGTGTACAGGTCTTTAGTGTCCCCACCTTCTTTATTGGTGTATAATCCGAGGCATACGTCACTGGGAGAAGACTAGACGGCCTGCAGGCTTCTCAGAACTGACAAATAGCCTCATTATGTAGAGAATCTGTGTATTTAGTGATTGGTACTATGGAGAGTGTGGTGCCGGATTGTGGCTGGGCGCTGGTGCCCTTGCCAGATTGTAGCACGGTGGTATAATGGTTAGCGCTCTCACCTTGCAGCGCTTGGTCCCCAGATCAAATCCCAGCCAGGGCACTATCTGCATGGAGTTTATGTTCTCTCCGTGTGTGCTTTTCCTCCGGGCGCTCAGATTTTCAACCCTCATCCCCAAAACATAGAAATTAGTTAATTGGTTTCACCCTAATTTGGCCCTCAACTATGATACATGCACTATACAATAGATACATAGACATATGACTATAGTAGGGATTAGATTGTGAGCCCCTCTGAGGGAATGTTACTGACAAGACAATATACTCTGTACAGCCCTGCGGACGCTATCAGCACTATATATACTTAATAATAATTGTGGCTGGACGCTGGTGTTCTGGCCATGCAGAGCTGGGATCTTAGGTGGGGTGTGCTGCGTAGAGCTGGAATGTGAGTGAGGTGGGCTGTGCCCTTTATCTTCCTCATTCTATTTCCATGACATGACAGTAGCCTCCGCTGCGCATGTGACAGTCTGTACGCCTCTTCTTGAGGACGACTCCCCCTTGTGTATTTCCTGGGGGGGGGAGTCTCACATCTCCCCTCCACTTCCTATTTTGGGAAGGAAGTTCCCTGGCTTCACAGACAGCTGATTCCAGTTACTGAATTATGTACAGTCACATGGCGTTCCCCGGCCCGGCACACATAGTAATGCTTCACAAGCTGCTATTTATCTGCACACAGCTGGAGTTAATCTCATCATTTACATGCCGGTAACAGAGCACAGACAAGAACGTCTTGTGTTGCATAAGAGCACATTGTGTGGCAGCCTCCGCCCTGTACAATCTGTACAGTAATAATAATACACCGCCTATAACACTACACAATAGACATAAAGGTCGCTTATTGTTCAGAGGAGTGTGCTGCAAATACCTGAGGAGGGCTGATCATTGCTGCACTCTGTGGTTGGAAAAACGACCGATCACGAGATCTGTTAAGGCAGGCAAACACATATTAAGCTACATACTCATGCCAGATAAAAGTTGGTGAAAACATATGACCAGTTGTAAGATGGTCTGTGCATTATACACCCAAATGGGATGACATCCGATGCAGAGAAACAACTGATCTCTGCCAGCCTGCAGGATCTGTTCTGCCGATAACCGTGCATGAAATGCAGTGTGTACACCAATCTTTGCGTTATTGAACGATGCACACAATCTGTGTAACCGAGGTTGTGCGTCACTTCTGGGGGCGTTTATAGTATTCCAGCGATATGATAAAGCTGCTGCAAGACATCAAAATTTGGGTTACAGCGCTGTCCTTGATATCTCTATCGACCATTTGGTTTCAGCTGTTTAAGTCCAACATGTGTAGATGGCAGAGGATGTGGAGGATGATCGGTATCTGTCGGGATATCTGATGGAACGGTTGCACAGGTGTGTTTGGGTGTATCCCGTGCTCCTGGCCTTCCTTCCTGTCTGATAAGACTGCAGACCTGATAACCGCTTAGCATGTCACATAGTGAGTATCGGTGTTATGGAGCTCCACCTGGACTGACATGGCAGAGTGATTACTCACTGGCTGATTCACAATCATCCCAAATATATACATGTAGACCTGCATGCCAGCATTCCTGATCTGTTCAATCACTGCTGCTGATGTCATCTCCAGAATATGGAGTAAAGACATTGAAAGGAGGTGAACTTCCTGCTGTGGAAGGATATTTGTGGTATTTTATATCAACTGTCCGCCGCATAGACCTGGTCTCTGCTTCTCCAGACTGGCTGCTCCGTATTCACTTCCCTATGCCATTGTGATGTAATGCAGGGAACTGACACTAGGGGCGCTGTAACCAGTAGAGGCGTCTAATGTCCCCTGCATCAGGTCACACAGGTATTTGGGGACACGGAAGTGAAGACGCTAAGGAAAAGCAGAGACCAGGTCGTGTGGTGGACAGGTGAGAGTACGCTAGTGATGCGCTCCCAATCTGGTGTCAATCAACCAAAACTTTCCACTCGGAGCGATTGACCCTATAAATCGCTTGATTGGTCAGTTAAGCAGGCCAAATACTGATCGTAGAAATCGGTGTAGCTTGCTTTACTAAAGCCTCTTTTCCACGGACTGTTGATAGGCAATGCAATGCTTCTCAAACTCACAACTGCTCACTACTGCTTGGTATCCGCTCACTGCTGCCTGGTAACTGCTTGCTGAGCACACAGCTCAACAGTTCGTGGAAAAGAGGCCTTAGTGTAAAGCCGCATCTACACGCGTAGATGCGGCGCTGATGTTCCTTATCAATCGAGCCTCTGATGCGGCTCGATTGATAAGATCCGACAGGACGGATCTCCCCACCGCCGATTCCCTGCTCGCTCTCCGCGAGGGGACAATGGCAGGGAATCGAGCGGAAGATAAGCGAGGACGAGCGGGGGATCGAATCCGACGCGCGAGCGGGGACGCGGAAGAGGCGAGCCAGCGGCTAATCGAGCCGCCGGATCGGAGCTTCATCTACCCGTGTAGATGAGGCTTTATTGTCTAACATGCTAATCATTGTTAATTGCTAATTTTATAGAAATGTATGCAGCTAGGAATAAGGCCTCTTTTCCATGAATTGTTGAGCTGTGTGCTCGGCAATCAGTTACCAGGCAGAAACAAGCAGTTACCAGGCAGTTGTGAGAGTTTGAGGGGCATTTCACTGCCTAACAGTCCGGGGAAAAGAGGCCTAAGGGATGGATATTGACAGGCCTCCTTTCCACAGGCAGTTGAACTGTGTGCTCAGTGAGCAGTTGCCAGGCGTCAGCGAGTAGCCATTGCCAGGCAGCAGCGAGCAGTTGTAAGCATTTGAGAGGCATTTCACTGCCCAAGAAAGAGGTCTAACTAATTGATTCAAAAAGATGCATTTTTTTAATATAGTTTGGAAATAGAATCTGATCAAATCCAGCAGGTGCTGCTCCAAGCTGGGACTAATCATCATCTGCTACAGAATGTGATTGGTCCTTTACAAGCCACATAACTCTGCATAAAATTAACACCTAATTAGCGTCACGTGGAAGTGATTGGTCTTCCATTGGCCGTCTCTGGGGTTGCTCTAGTAATTGCTGGCTGATTTACAGTAGTGTTTACTATGTTTTAGGGAAGATATTCATGTCTGTGTTTTGTTTGGCAGCCACCCATGGGAGACGGTTACGACAGCCGCCATGCAGAAGTACCCCAATCCCATGAATCCCAGCGTGGTTGGCGTGGATGTGCTGAACAGACATGTGGACTCGAGCGGCAAGCTGCACAGTGACCGGCTGCTGAGCACAGAGTGGGGGATGCCCTCCTTGGTGAAATCGGTGAGTTGCCGAGTGTCGGGCTGGGGGAAGTGCAGACTGGTGGCTCATCACACAGGAATTCCCATAGTCAGCAGTCTTTGTGTTGCGAGTTGTGTTCTTAGATCTGGGAGATGAGCTGGTTGCTTTAGCCCTAACTCTTCATAAATCATTCCTGCCTCACAGAGCAGCTGATTACAGTCCATACAGCTGTGATACCTGCTAGTCATGTGTCAGTGAAACTACTACAGGCCCACACTGGTCTGAAATCAGCCGTGGCAAATGATAATTCCAGTCATAGCCAAAAGTAAACGGTCAGACCAGCAAGGGTACAGTGGCTCAATGACTATCGCTAAAGATCCTGGTTGTCCGTTCTCTAGTGATAGAGAAAAGAGAACCTCACACCTTCATCCAGCAGGATCCAAGGCAATTGTAATCTACATGGTAAAGTACAGATCCACACACAGGCTTATGCAGAATTAGAGAAAACCTTTCTTGTCCCATCACACACTCGTACAACCATCGTCTGTATACTGTCAGATCGTTGTGGTTTTCTGTTTTTGCATAAGCCTGTGTGCGGATCCGTACTTCGCTCTGTAGTTATGCCTGATTCCCGCTGATTACCTGACTGCATTGTTCTCACCCCCGGAAGCTGCTCTGACACACCCACTCTTGTCAATCCGCCCCCGCATAGCGACATACACCAGAGGCGGCTTGTGTGTGTGTGTCCGTGTCCATGCAGGCATCTGTATCTGAACCCTTGAGCGACACAGGCCTGGCAGACCATCTTCAGGTGACTATACACACATCCAATTTGATCGATTGTGATTGGACAATTTTGCATGTAGTTTGAGAGCTTACTTACACAATCTGGTTTATAGTATTCAAAATTTGTTGGTCTTCATACTACATGGAGGTGGTTACATAGTTACATAGTTATTTTGGTTGAAAAAAGACATACGTCCATCGAGTTCAACCAGTATAAAGTACAATTTGCTAGTGGTTATCCAATCCAAAATTGTTTGTGTGTGCATCCTGGGGCTCATGGCCTGTAGCTGCTCATACTGAGTGGATCCCCCGATATGAGAATATCTGTATATCGGCGTTCCTTGCAGGGTGGAGGTGCTCTCCCCAGTATGTGATTTCTTCAGACATAGAGTTACGGGGACATTGCTGCTTACACCTGCCCTCTGCCGGTTGTAGGGTGGGCATAGCTACACCTGCCCTCTGCCGGTTGTAGGAGGGGCATGGGGGGGTACAGTTCCTGGAAGTTGGGTTTGTCAGAGCTACTGGAACCTCAGGTTTTTTCCATGCAGTATTTAAAGGATACCTTAGTTCTAATGGGAGATTTGCAGCCTCTGTAACTTGGAGTTGTTGTAACGGTGTGTATTTCTTCTTTGTGTTGTGTCTGCAGCTTATTGGGGCTTCCAGAACAAAGACTTACATCCAGGAACATTCAGTGGTGGATCCCGCAGCCAAAATTATGGAACTAAAGTCTGCCAACGTGAGTCACCTCTGTGTGCAATAGACTCAGCATGTTCCTGACAGTGCATTCACTGCCTGACTGCCTGTTATCTGCACGCTCTCTGCTTTTACCATGTCTTGTGCTTTCTAATGTAAATATTGAGGTTACTTTGTCACATGTCTATTGCCAGAGGAAAGCCCCGCCCATGGCTTTCTCCCCCTCCCCGTCTATACTGGTGCTGACTGCAATGTCACATTGCCATCTGTCCTGGGAAAGTCAGACTGACCTCTGCTTATCTAGCCTGTGTCCTTTATCTGCATGTGGCTCTAATGGGGGTCACTCTGATTGGATTTCCTGTTTCTCCTTCCTGGAAAGCCATAAGGCCGACACACGCGTGATTGATGTTGTCTGATGGGGGTCAGGACCTGTGGGGGGGCAGGGGTGACATCGCTGGGCTGAGGCTGTACACACGCAGAGTCAGCTGTGGAAGCATTCTGTTGCTCAGCAGGGAGGCAGAGGAGTGACTGAGAAACAATAGTTTTGCCCATTCCTGGACTGAGTTGAGCTGCCTGGCAGATCCCTGGCCAATCGGTGGTTTCTTGGTGGGTACCTCTGTACACACGCCGGATTATCGGCAGAGGTGGTCGATAGTGACCACCTCAGCCGACTGTAATCTGACATGTATTATCAGCCTGGTCTTTGTGGGACTGTTCCGATCCTTACACACTCTAGATTAAAGTCAGCTGAGGCGGCGAATAATGACCTCAGCTTATCTTGCGTGTGTACAGCAGACCCCGACCACCTCCCAGCCAGCAATCTGCCAGACGGATCAACTCCCTTGAGTGATGGCCGATAGCTTTGTGCTCGCTGCTCCCTCGGCCCGAGCGCTGTAATAACGGCACAGGAGATTTAGGAGCAGCCGGTGCAACCATAGACCGTAATAGGAATAGAATCAGAACACATGGTCAGCCTGTGGGCAGGAGATGGCTGATAGCTTTGTGCTCGCCGCTCCCTCGGCCATCCGCCCCATAGCAGAACACATTGTCAGCCTGTAGGCTAGCTATGTGTCTGTACAGCCTCGGCCCAGCGGTCTCTCCCAAGGGACCAGTGCCCAGTCTGAGCGACATCCATCCTGCATGTGTATGGGCCTTTGTTAGCATTTGTCTAATGTACTTACTGACAGCTTCAGGGCTGGTTCACGCTGTCAGTGGCTCGTTTAGATACTAAAAGCTTTTTTTGCTTTCGAGCGGAGAAGCATTTGGCATCAGTCTCCGGCGTTTCTCCGTTACGGATCCGTGAATGCAGCAGATGACAGATGCAGCTTCTGTCATCTGCTGCATTCACAGATCCATAACGGAGAAACTCCAGAGAATGCATGGTCGATCATTGTGCAAACGCATTTGACTGTACACTAATTGAGATTAATATTGCCATTCATAATAGTGTGGACATGGTGGATCCCAGCAGTGTGCAGCCACCAGTCTGAATGGGCCCTGCGGCACAGATTCTCTTTTTAAAGCATACCACAAACGTTTTTCACAAATAAGGGTTTGTAAAGAAAACTGTAGTTTTACCAAATAGAATTAATCTTCAGCGGTTGAGAGATTTTCATGGACTATCTTCTGCCTTCTCGGACCTGGCCTGTCTGTGGTGCCTCCCCCTGGCCAGTCCCCTAAGGTCACATGGGCTCGATGGGGGGAGAGTGAAGCCACACCTCCATTACATCAGATCATCTTAACTGCTGGGGAAGGGGTTGGGCAAGGAGTTTAATATTCAGAATATAATGTGATTACTTTTTATGTTCTTCCAGATCACATTTACAAACTTGATATCTGTGGATGAAAGGCTGGTGTACAAACCACATCCTGAAGATGACAAAAAGTGAGTATAATCCCTGGTGCACACAACGCAATTTCTTGCCAGATTGATGGGTCGAATTGGTAATTTCCTACATGTCTGATCTGCTCCTGATCAACAGGATTGATTTTTCAGATCATTACTGGATAAAATCAACCAATAGGAAGCAAATCGGAAATTATCAATTCGACCTGTGGATCTGACTGGAAATTGCATGGTGTGTACCGGCCCTTAGACAGAAAACCAATCTGTAGCGAGCACCATATCCTGTGATCTAGTGGCGTGTCCTCAGAGCGCAGTGTGATAATCGCTTTGTGTTTCAGGACGATCCTCACGCAGGAAGCCATCATTACAGTGAAAGGAGTCAGTCTGAGCAGCTATCTGGAGGGGATGATGGCCAACACCATCTCCAGCAACGCTAACAAGGTGAGTGGTGACATCATCTGACTGTGCCTCCGCTGCTCTTATCTGACGCACAGGTGACAATGTCATGTGACTGTGCCTCTGCTGCTCTTATCTGCTGACCAGGTGACAATATCATGCGGGTGACATCCAGCCAGCCAGGCTTCCCACAAACAAGCTAATCCTGTTTTTTTTCTTAAGAGTTCAGAGCCACCTACAGCTCTGTAGTCAGCAAGATTTCAAAAGTTACACTAAAGGCTAGTACACACTGAACGACTGGTCCGTCAGACCCTCCCGCTGGGCGGGCGTTCAGAAACAGCCTTATTAGTCTGCAGACAGACTGTTCACACGCTGGACTGACCGCTGGAACGTCCACCCAGTGGGAAGGGTCTGACGTCCCATAACATCAAGCGTGTGTACGAGCCTTTAGGGGCCCATTCACACCTGAAACTGGCAAACCAGTAGCACTACCGTATTGTGCAGGTGATTTTACTTCAGAGCGGTAAAATCACTGTACACGCTCGCGATTCAGAGTGATCGAGTTCAGCACTTTTATAAGCATTGTATCACAATCATTTCAGAATCACGAGAAAATGCTGCAGGTAACAAGTTTTGTGATTGCTGTCAACTGTAAAATGCCCGCGATCTACGGCAATCGCGGCAGTGGGATCACTGCCATAGGGTTACAATTGCACTATCGCTTTAAAGACGCTAGCGGTTCGGCGATTAGCGGGAATCTCCTGCTAATTACCCTAGTGTGAATTTAAGGTAGCCATACATCTAGCGATGAGGGGCAGATTCCACCAAGAGACAAATCTCTCTGATCAAATCCGATTGGAGATCTGTCAGCTGCTCATACACCTCATTCTGAAATTGATCCGAATTCAGGCCTGTGACGCCACCAAACCCAAAGCTGTATGCGATCAATTTTTTCCAGCATGCCTGATTGTGAAAGGGATGGGTCGATGGCAGTCAGATGGCTGACAATGAGAATCTGTCCCTTCCAGTACTATTGAATATTTGGCTCGCTGTCAGTAAATGGGGTCACTCCCTGTTCCTCTTCCCTCCCTTTTCATTGGACAGAAGCCTCCGCTCATAAATATTTAAGTGGAAGTCCTGGAAAGGATGTTGAGTGGGTAAGATGCAGCCAGGGTGTGCACACACATCCCTTCTCAATTAGACTATTTCACTGACCTCTCATGACTTGCATTGTCTGTCTCCCTCTAATGGTGATACTTGTGCAGGGCAGTTCAGGCCATTTCCATTGCCTTTCAAAACCAGCATTAAAGCGGATCCGAAATGAAAAACTAACTAAGAAGTAACTTGTCTATATGTTTTATCTAAAGTTTAGATAGTTTACACAGCAAATCTAGCTGCAAACGGCTTCAATAGAATATGATTATTTATTCCTGTGATACGACAGCAGCCATGTTTGTAAACATTACACACAGGCAAGCTTATCTGAATCCTGAGCACTCATCCTGTGAAGAAAACCTAATCCCCCCCCCTCCTCCTACCTCCTCCCCTCTGCCTCTGAAATCTCTGGCTAGTAATACCTCCCCCTCCTCCTGCCCAGACTGATCTCCCATGAGCCCTTGCTACTGTCTGAAAATGCCAAGGCTCTCTGAAAATCTGTGGGCGAGGCTTGTTTAGTTTTATAGGGAATTAAGAGTATTAAAACAAAGTATTTGGCTTGAGGAATGCCCTACAATAGGAAAGGAACACACAATTATGCAATGAGTAAAAGTTCATCTCGGATCCACTTTAAAAGGAACCTGAGGCAAGAGGGATATGTAGGCTGCCATATTTATTTACTTTTAAACAATACCAGTTACCTGGCAGCCCTGCTGATCTCTGGCTGTAGTAGTGTCTGAATCACATCAGAAACAAGCATGCAGCTAATCCAGTCACACTTCAGTCAGAGCACCTGATCTGCATGCTTGTTTTGGGGCTACAGCTAAATGTATTAGAGACACCAGGACAGCCAGGCAGTCTGCATTGTTTAGCCTCGCTGACAGTATAGACGGGTCTGACTTTTCCAGTGAAAAATAGCTGAAATGGAATGGATGAGTCGGGCTTGTCTAGGAAGGCAGAGCTCTGGTTTCCAGTGAAAAATAGCTGAAATGGAATGGATGAGTCGGGCTTGTCCAGGAAGGCAGAGCTCTGGATTTTGTGTGTTTTTAGCACAGGCCTGTGGAGGCGGTACAAAAATCCTCCGACTCCTCCGTTTAGGATTACTCCGACTCCTCTAATTTGCATATTAGTCTTGTTGATTGAAAGTATGTAACATGAAATTCGTCTCATAACTGCCAACGCTTAGGAATTTTAAGACAACTGAAGTGAGAAGGATATTTAGACTGCCATATTTCTTCCCTTTAGTCATAGACTAAAAGTAGTCCTTGTTAAGAGTACTTGTAAAAGGTGCAGACCGGAACCAAGAACATCTATCAGGCCCTAGGCAATGTAACTGTGGGTACATGTAAGAGTGATGTGCAGGTACTGTGCAGGGGAATGAGGGGATTCTTCCTCTATTACACATTCTTCATGTACAATCTGAATTTGGTTTATAGGTGATAGACAACACCTCTGTGTTCAATGTGCACAACATTCTCAGTGGATTCCCTGCAGCTCTGTGGAGAGTGCACATGTAGAGTATAGTACTAATGTGTAACAAAGTAAACCTGAGACGGATGAAAAGAAAAGTTTTATACATACCTGGGGCTTCCTCCAGCCCCCTTCAGGCTAATCAGTCCCTCGCTGTTTTCCTCCGCCACCTGAGACTTCTGCTATGAGTCCAGGTACTTGAGCCAGTCTGGCGTAGTGCGCATGCACACATTCCGCCGCCGGGAGCGTACTACACCTGTGCAGCACTATTGCGCAAATGTAGAATGCTCCTGGCTGTAGGAGCGGCATGTGTCCGGACTGCACTGACTGGCTGAATTACCAGGACTCATAGCAGAAGGTCCAGGTGGTGGAGGAGGACAGCGAGGGACTGATTAGACTGAAGGGGGCTGGAGGAAGCCCCAGGTATGTATAAAACTTTTCTTTTCATCCGTCTAAGGTACCCTTTAATTTGTAGTCACCAAACCAAATTTTAACATATCAAATTATTTGATTTAATGAGCAAAGAGAGTGCATATATTTGCATAAATCTGCATCAGCACAGAATTATTTCCATCTCATTGACCATCTCTATTAGTGACACGGCTACACATCAAGCTTTATTCTTACAGCATAGATGTTTAGTATATATAAGAGATTCCTGTGTACACATCATATATACAGTCACAATCAGATACGTATTTCTGACTGTAAAAATACGGGGACTGCTTTATTGAAGCAGCACAAGTAACTAATTTTGATTGGTTTATTTCATTTTTGTGGACTAAGCACAGCTATTACTGTATGTATAAATTATTTAATTGCTATCTGAGAAATAGAACATTTTATCACATTTTCTATTTTAATTAGTTTAAATTCATTAGGAGTCGATGCATTTTTTTTCCCGTCTCCGACTCCAGTCACCCAAAATTACTCCGACTCCACAGCCCTGATTAAAATTCCCGTTCATATGCAAATTTTTGCATGCTCTGGAAATCTGCATTTACACATTATCACACAAGCGTGAACTTTAATGCTAAAAACTGTGTGTAAGGACTGCACGGTTTTTAAACCGAAACCGCAATTCACGTGCAGACGATCTACCGATCGTCAGTAGCTGTGGTTTTGTCCCGCCTACCGCCTCACCGTCATAAAGAGCCACTGATTGGCAGAAGATATTTATGACTATCAATGAGCCGGGCAGCAGGGGGGAGGGCGAGTCCAGTCCAGAGCAGCACACAGCGCCACCAATAGCTAGATAGAGATGGTATGACGGAGGCAATAGGCGGATCCGTACAGAGGGTACAGCTCCGCCTACAGCCGCCGTCATACTATCTCTATCTAGTGATTGGTGGCGCTGTGTGCCGCTCTAGACTGGACTCGCTGCCCGGCTCATTAACATTCACAAATATGCACTGCTGGTGTGCGCCGGGTGCGGGCGGAGGCAGAATCCGAAAGTGACCTGAATCACGCTGCCTGCCGCCCGCCTTGAAGTAATGACGACCTGCCGCTGCCCCCTTCTCGCCAGCGTGAAATGGATGCCCGCCGCTGCCCCCTTCTCGCCAGCGCGAAATGGATGCTCGCTGCCTGTGAGCAACTTTGCTGTGCCTCAGCCTGCTGGACTTAATAGTGGCAGGGAGCGAGAGGCCTCAGCCTACCAACAGAGATCCCCCAGCCAGTCCTTCCACCTGCATTGTGCAGCGGTCACCTCTAGCTCCGGCCACTCTCTCTTTCCCCCCCCCGTGTCTCTCACGCCCCCTGTGTCTCTCCCCCCCCCCCCTGTCTCGCCCCCCCCCCCCCCTCCTGTCTCGCCCCCCCCCCCCTCTCTGTCTCATCTGTCCCCTCTCTTTCCCCCCCTCTCTGTCTTGCTCTTTGTCTCTCCTCTCTCTGTCTCTCTCCCCCTCTTTCTGTCTCTCTCCCTCCCTTCCTCTCTCTGGTTCTTTCTCCCCCCCCCCCCTCTATCTGCCCCATCTGTCTCTCTCTCCCCCTCTGTCTCTCACCCTCTTTCTGTCTCTCGCCTCCCCCTCTGTCTCTCTCTCCCCCATCTATCAGCCCCCTATGTCTCTCCCCCTCTCTTTCTGTCTCTCCCCCTCTCTTTCTGTCTCTCCCCCTCTCTTTCTGTCTCTCCCTCTCTTTCTGTCTCTCCCCCTCTCTTTCTGTCTCTCCGTCCTCTCTTTCTGTCTCTCCGTCCTCTCTTTCTGTCTCTCCGTCCTCTCTTTCTGTCTCTCCGTCCTCTCTTTCTGTCTCTCCGTCCTCTCTTTCTGTCTCTCCGTCCTCTCTTTCTGTCTCTCCGTCCTCTCTTTCTGTCTCTCCCCCTCTCTTTCTGTCTCTCCCCCTCTCTTTCTGTCTCCCTCCCTCTCTGTCCCCCCCCCCATCTATCTGCCCCCTCTGTGTGTGTGTGTGTCTCTCTCTCCCCCCCCTCTCTCCCTCCCTCTCTCTCTCCCTCCCTCTGTCTCTGTCACTTTCTCCCTCTCTCTCTCTTCCCCTTTCTCTCTCTCTGTGTCTCTGTCTCTCTCTCTCTCTCTCTCTCTCTCTCTCTCTCTCTTTCTCTTTCTGTCTCTCTCTCCCTCCCTCTTTCTCTCTCTCCCCCTCTCTCTGTCACAGGACATCATGGCCACAACCAGGGCTGTGGAGTCGGTGCAAAAATCTTCCAACTCCGACTCCTCAGTTTCTGAAACCACGACTCCGGGTACCCAAAATTGCTCAGACTCCGACTCCTCGACTCCGACTCCTTAGTCTACTACTTAACATGGCTGTGGATTTTGTACAAAAATCATGCGGCTCCGACTCCCGACTCAGTCTCCTCAGTTTCTGAAACTCCGACTCCGGGTGCCCAAAATTGCCCCGACTCCTCGACTCCGACTCCACAGCCCTGGCCACAACCACCCTCAGCCACACTAACATTGCGGCCACTGTCAGCTCTGCCAGTGCCACCAGTGGCCCAGGTCCACCAGTCCCTGTGGTAGCCAGGCCACCATCTCTCTCCCTCCCTCTCTCTCCCCTCCCTCTCTGTGTGTCTCTCAAAATCCAAAAAAGCTTTATTGGCAGGACCAAATACATTTAGCATTGCCAAAGCAAAACAAAACATTAACATGGGGAGGGGGTAATGTGGGAATAAGGGAAGGATATAGGGGGTTGGGGTATATAGTCCATAGGTGTGTGGAGGATGTAAGGGACAGTATGGGGGACTGGGATATACAGTCCATAGGGGGTATTGGAGGAATACAGTCCATGTGGTTTCATGTTCCTCTGTTGGTGGCAGGCAGTGATATATCGGGCAGCCCCACTCTCTGTCGCAGGACTGTATTAAATTACTCTGCGCATGAATGCAGTAACATTTACAAACATGGCAGAAAATGACATCATACTACACTCAGTTTGATAATATGATTTCATTTTCTGTCAGTGCATGTTTGTAAATGTTACTGTACATTGTGAATTTAGTGCTAAAGCTTGTTTTGAAAAAATCGTGAAAAATCGCAATTTCTAAGAGAAAAATCTCGATTTCAATTTTTCCCTAAAATCGTGCAGCCCTAGTGTGTGTTTTCTGCCAATAAGCTGAACTGGGGAAATTGTGGCCTGGCAGAAAGGGAAAATTGCATTGAATCTTTTACATGCAGCAGTTGGCTGATGGTGTAATGGTTAAGGGCTCTGCCTCTGACACAGGAGACCAGGGTTCGAATCTCGGCTCTGCCTGTTCAGTAAGCCAGCACTAATTCAGTAGGAGACCTTTGGCAAGTCTCCCTTACACTGCTACTGCCAATAGAGCGCGCCCTAGTGGCTGCTGCTCTGCTCTGGCGCTTTGAGTCCGCAAGGAGAAAAGCGTAATATAAATGTTATTTGTCTTGTCTTGTCTTGTGTTTGAATCTTTTTATTATTCTGAAAATGTACACTAGACACTTGCTGGGCACGTTTTGTTAAGTTGCAGGCAATCATTTCATGAAAATGAATGGAACCACTTTTTGTACAGAAATCCAGTGGAAATTGAATGCCAGGGAGGTTAAAAGGAAATAAATGTCAGACGTGTGTTTTTACCTCAGGTTCCCTTTAAAGAGACTCTGAAGTAAGTCTTCATTCCTGTTTTTAAATAGTATTTATGTAAAGCCGATATAGGGCATGTTAACCCTCCCCAAATCCCCTCTTCTAGGTCCGGGGAGCTCTTCCTCATAGAGGCAGAGCTATTGGCTGTAGCTCTGCCTCTTGGCGCGTCAATCCCCGATGGTCGCCGCCTCTCCCTGCCCCTCTCAATCTGCCTTCACAGAGAGGGGCTGGGGAGAGGTGGAGATCCATGCGGCGATTGACGTGCATGGAGGCAGAGCTGCAGCTCATAGCTCTGCCTCCATGAGCAGCAAAAACCACGACCAAGAAAGTCGTGGATTTTGAAGAGGGCATATTGGGGTATAAACCCTTTGTTTTGCCGCTGGATAGCGGCGGTTTGGCATGCCCTATACTGCTTTACAGAAATACTATTTAAAATGGGAATTGAGACTCACTTCAGAGTCTTTTTAAAGCAGACTTTAACTCAGAACTCCCTCTGCTCTAAAAGATAAGCAACAGCATAATAATCTTTAAAAGACCTCTGTCGAGGAAATCTTAACTTAAAATAGATGTAAAAAAACAATTAAGAAGTATGTTTCTTCCAGAGTAAAATGAGCCATAAATTACCTTTCTCCTATGTTGCTGTCACTTATAGTAGTTAGTAGTGATCTGACAGAACCGACAGGTTTTGGACTAGCTCATCTCCTCATTGGGGGTTCACAGGGATTTCTTTATTTTTAAAATGCACTTAGTGAATGGTAGTTGCTCCGTCCAATTGCCAAAAAAAGTTTACTGTGAGTAGGGAGGCTGGTCAGCATCTTTGTATAAATCATTTGCAGGGAGTGTCTTTATAAAGAATAAAGGCCATGCTGAGAATCCCCCATGAAGAGATGGACAAACACAAAATCTGTCGATAATGTCGGATTTCTTATACTTACTGTAAGTGACAGCAACATAGGAAAGAAGTAATTTATAGCTCATTTTACTCCAGAAGAAACGTACTTCTTATTTGCATTTGTTTTAAAATTTTAAGATTTTCACGACCGTTCCTCTTTAACCACTTAATGACATGCAGACGTTTTAAAATGTCCTGCTGGAGCCTCTTAATGGCTCCAGGACGTTTTAAAACGTTGTACACTGCTGCAGCTGTGCGCGCGCTCCCGCGCATGCACGTGGAAATAATGAAAACCCCCCCCCAAAAAAAAATACACCTTTATTTCCAAATACTATACTGTCACCATACTTTGTACTAGGGACATAATTAAAATCTTGTTATAACCAGGACAAATAGGCAGATAAAATGTGTGGGTTTTATGTACAGTAGCAGTGTTTTATTAAAACTATAGGGGATGAAATTGGAGAAATGGTATGTTTTTCATTTTTTTCCTTGTTTTCCCCTCTAAAATGTATAGAAAATAAAGTAATTACTGAAAACAAATATGAACCCCAAAAAGCCCAATTGGTGGTGAGAAAAACAAGATAGAGATCATTTCATTGTAATCACATTCATTGTGATTAAGCTATTGGCAAATGAAAGGGATCAGCACTGAAAGGTGAAAATTGCTCTTGTCCGGTAAAAACCGCCTTGGGGTGAAGTGGTTAAAGAAAAACATTTTTGTTACAGCTGATACAAATCCTACAATAAATCTGCCATGAGTCTATTTCCTGCTTTCATGGAAGCAGACATATTAACATCCTGTGCTTTCAAATGCGCTTATCTGCCACGGCAGACAGCTGACACAGCTGAGATTAAATTACACTTGTGATTAGTCTTAGATGAGGGGGAATTAGACAGGCTAAACTATCTAAATGCATACAGGGTAGTTCTCTCGGTGCAGATCTACTCCCATCCAAGGACTACCTCTCCCTTTATGTACACAAAATCCATACATAGAGGCCCCTAAATGCACTTAAATTTAACTTTTATCAAGTCATTTATATCATTGGAGCAGCATAAGTTTAACTATAGCTGATTGTGGGAATGTAATATATGCGGTAGTGTTAGTCGACTATGAAATGTAGATGCCACCATACACAAAATCTATATCGTGCAGCAGTGTCTGATCGCACTCTGAACAGAAAATCACCTGCTTCCTATTAAACTAACGAAATCCTTTCTCCTTATCACTCATGCCCCGCCCCCATCATTATTTCTGGTGTGTTAAGCAGGGCTGTGGAGTCAGAGTAATTTTGGGCAGTGGAAGTTGGAGTCTGAGTCGTTGATTTCATAAACTGAGGAGTCTGAGTCGGGAGTCGGATGATTTTTGTACAAAATCCACAGCCCTGTTAAGTATTAGACTAAGGAGTCGGAGTCATAACCATTTTGGGTACCCGGAGTCGGAGTTGGAGTCGTGGTTTCATAAACTGAGGAGTTGGAAGATTTTTGTACCGACTCCACAACCCTGGTGCTAAGGGGACAAGGGTGATCAAGAAAAAGGATTGGCGGAGTTCTGAAGGGGTCTGTTCCTCTTCCCATTAGAATTAGCTCCACCCCCTTGCACTAGCGCCAGCATCTTTGTCATTGCGCAGCACTGCTGCTGCTAGAGAGGATGAAAGTGTCTGACCACACAGGAGGGTGCAGTGCCGGACCAGGTCCAGCAGCTGCACTTCTACAATCCAGTGGAGCCGCCGAGGACATGGCCTGACACTTAGATCTGTGAAGGATGATACAGCGCCATCTACCAGCAGCCACATTTTCCTGTCAGACCACATCTGACATTGAGGCTGTAGGGGAAATTCCAATGTAGGACACTCTCCCAATCACTGACCAATTGTACCACTTCCATGTAGTATGAGGGTGTACCTACACAATCTGCTCAGTGTTCAATATCTGTTGCCCCTCATACTACAATGGAGGTGGTAAAGTTGGTGATTGGCCAATTGTAATTGAAAGTGTGTACCAGACTTAAGGAGTGGAGAGGGTTGATAAATGGGCAATATAGGAGTGTACACGCTCACAATTACCGTCACCTGCAGAAATCAGGATTCGTTTGGGGCTGTCTCCATTATAGAGGCCAGTGATGTATTATGTGGCTATGTGGGTGGGGGGTGGTGTGACCGGACAGCACACAATGGGTCTGCGTTTGGGGGAGGGGCTTGGCTGAGTTGAAGCCGCACTGTGGATCTCGGAAACTCATCGGCTGCTGTGCACACGCCAGGCTATCAGCTGAGGCGGACCTAGCCGGCAATCTGTCATGTGCTGGGCTTTAATCTGATCACTATATGCTTTGTATTGCTTTATGAATATGAAATGGCAGCAGTAAATCGGCTATACCTACCTATCACTGCTTTATAAACCTGCCCAGTCTTCCCTGCAGCTGGCAGCCGTGGATGTCCTGATAATGACCGGTTGTGATTGACCTCTGTCCCCCTTCTCTCTGCAGGGCCGGGATGCCATGGAATGGGTAATCGGCAAACTCAACTCCGAGCTGGAGGATCTGAAGGCGACAACAAGAGGCGGGATCCGGTCGACCATGGCGGCAGCAACCTTTGTAGAAGAATGATGTCTGCTCACTCTGTCCTATTAGGAGCTTGCTCTGGAAGTGCCGGGGCGTCCCTTCCGGGCACTTCATCTATTTATTCTTATTTAAGAATGTAACTATTTAGTAGGATTTTTCAAATTGAAGCATGGGGGAGAGGCAACAGCAGTGTGGGAACAAGAAGTGAAGGGGACCAGGGAATAAAGTGACTTCCTGGTATTCGTACTATTGTGACTGCTTGTCATGTGATCTCTCCAGCAATGGACCAATCCCTGAGCCTCCTTTATGAAAGGGAAGACATGTTGCCCAGGTCCTCCAATCAGATGCTTTGTCTACCTCCCAGTGCCATATGAAATAATGAATGTGAGATTCTGGTTGCTATGGACAACAGTCTGACGTGCCTTCCATAAACGAGACTCCACCTTCTGTCAGGTGACATCACGTGACCCGCAACCTGTCCAGAAGGTCCAGTGGACTCGGCTCTTAGTTACATCTCTTAATGTTACAAGGATCTTATTTTTCCTAATGAAACAGAGACAGCCATTTTGTTGGTGGTACCCATAAAATATGCAGCTTAATGGTTGGCTAAGAACTAGTGATGTCGCTAACGTACTGTAAACTGATTGGTTGCTTTACATGAAGGGTCTATTGCAGCATTGGCTGCAGTATGTCACGTGACCAGCCCTCTGGCTATTCCAAAGTTTTGATTATGGCAGCAGTGTAAGACTGCTTAACTAGTGCAGAACACAATCGTCATATTTATCGTAGGGGTACTCAGTGCGACTCTAGGCCTGTCCCTTCACCAATCTGCAGGTGGGAAGGTGTGGCTCACTAGGAAGGCTACTTCCAGTCCATGCTGCTACTCTCTCCCTGCTCTGCTGGCTCCTGCTGTGCCCCTTTCCAAAACTGCCTCCAGTCTCACTGCTCCCAGTACTCCGCTGTGTGCTACGGAGGCAGCTGTGATTGGCCAGACTGCTGCTCACTCATTTTACTGGTGACCAGATGGGCATTGCTGGATGGAGACACCAATGTATCTGGTGATGGGAGGAGCAGCAAGAGCTGGAGGAAGCCTTGCTTGTCCTTGAGTGAGCTTTTCATAGAAATATATGGAGTATTCCCTTTGGTGGGTGGAGGGGAGTCTCGGTAAGGAGGAAGTCCTAAGCAGCTGTAGTGATTTGTCGGGTGATAGTCTATCACTGCTGGAGATTATGTAATATTGGATGGGAAGATAAGCTAGAGCCATGGCCCACATAACTGACCATAGTTCTGCCATCGATAGGATGCATAGATCGCTCTATCCGTACAGCAGATCATTATTTTCACAGTCTACGTTTTATCCATTTCTCTGTATGTTGCTGTATCTGTCTCCTGTGATGTTAGTGGAATCTGTATGTTAATGAAAGTGCTAAAAACCAGACCTGTACAGTGTTGATGAAAATGTCTGCTCTATTTAATATTGGTCCTCTGGGCATAACCTACCAGGCAGGGAAAGCCAATACATTTCTCTTACTCTTTCTGCAAGTTTTATGGTTGCTTTCCTCCAATCGGGGATGCTGTGGGGGACATGTGACCACAGAAGATGCCAAAACACAAGCTTGGGCTTAATTTATAAAGCAATCTCCAGACACCTTCCTGAACTTGTTGTGGGATACTATCTGGTATCCAGCAATGATCTGCTCATTGTTTATGGCTTGCATTTAAATCTAGCAAATTGTTTGCTGATTTGGTTTGGTGCAGTTTAAAGGAAACCTATATGATCTTGCATATAATCTGGTAGTATTGGCATCCCCTTGACCATGTCGGTGTATAGACCATTTCCCAGCATGTTCCAGGAAATTGTGGTCTTGTCATGTAGTCTGGCAGATTGGTTTTATGGTTCAGCAGTGATTTGTGAGCTCACGGAAGCCATCAGGGATATGTGAGCGCACAGAAGCTATGGGCGATTTGTAAGTTCAGAGATGCTAACGTGTGTTGGCACAACTGATTGCTATTATTTTGAGTAAACAGAATATCGGTACTAATCACAATATGGCAGCACGTTCTACGGGATCCGCACAATTTCTGCTTATAAACGTCGTTCATTGGGAGATGAGACGGTGAAGTCTTGTGTTTGCTTGTGTGTCAGAAATGGAACATTGCCTTACTTGTACAGACAATAAGGGTTTAATGACTTGTTTTATAAAGTTAGCACTCCTCCATTTATTTTTGTATGTACCTTGCTGTTCTTGTAATGTATGTCATTTCAACAAGCAAATACCAGTAAAAACTGGAAACCAGACTCCTTGTGTGTCATTTATTGTCCGTGTGCCTGCTGATGTAATCTCAATGAAGGTAAAGGTCGCATGTATGGTAGCACAACACAGAAGTGCAGAGTCAGCTGAAGATTATGGAGGAATGTGTCACTGCAGCATCTACAAATAGTTTGAAACTATAGAGTACTCTCCTGTCGAGAGATTAGACGAGGGGCTTCATTATTAAGGGCAGGGCTGTGGAGTCTGTACAAAAATCTTCCAACTCCGACTCCTCAGTTTATGAAACCACGACTCCAACTCCGGGTACCCAAAATGGCTCCAACTCCTCGACTCAGACTCTTTAGCCTAATACTTCACAGGGCTGTGGATTTTTTTACAAAAATCATCCGACTCCCGACTCCTCAGTTTATTAAATCAAGGACCAAAATTGCTCCGACTCCACAGCCCTGATTAAAGGGAACCTAAATTGTACAAAAAAAGTTTGAAGTGTACCAGAGCTGTTCTAACTAAACCGATTTATACATACCTGGGGCTTCCTCCAGTCCAATACGCACCGATTGCTTCCATGCCGCCGTCCTGTCTGCAGCTCCGTTACCGGGTCCCCTCCCTTTTGTCAGTTGGAGCCAGTCTGACGTAAGTGAAGTGCTCTGTTTGCGTATCTCTTCAGCAGCTGCTGGAGAGATACGTAGAGGGCTCACTTCTGCGTAGACTTGTTCCGACTGACGGAAGTGCGGGGACCCAGTACCGGAGCTGAGGACATCAGAGGACAGCGGTGTGGGAGAGATCTGAGCTTATGGGGCTGGAGGTAGCCCCAGGTATCTATAAAACATTTTTAGTGAAAACAGCCCTGGTTTATTTTAACTTAGTTGGGGCTTCTATCAGCCTCCTGCAGCCGCCCTGTGCCCATGCTGTGAAAAAACTATCCTCCAGTCCCCCAACACGTCCCTTTTTGGCTGGGCGACTTGGTAAGTCGGCACGCAACCTCTATTTCCCTGTACTGCGCATGTGCAGAGCGCTCCCATCCCTGGGAGAGCGATCAGGTGTGTGGAACAGGGCTGCACAACCAAATGAAAGGGGCACTACAGGGAACTTAAGGATCATTCAGTGATGGTATACACACAGGGGCTGGTAGAAGCCCCAGGTAAGTGAACCTGTTTTTCTCTGTACAATTCTAGGTTCACTTAGGAAAGGTTGTAAAAAGTGGACTTCTTGAGCTTGGGGAAAAAAGTGACTGAGGTGACCTGATTAACATTTATAAATACATCAGAGGGCAATACAAAAGCTGTGCAAATACACTTTCTGTCCCTAGGGTTGCACAATAGACAGGTGGACATGATCTGTGTATGGAGGGAAAACAAAAAATTGCCATCTATTTAGAAAGCAAGATGAACAAACAGCACAGGGACATTTGAGTGCAGCTGGCACCACCATAGGCTGTAATGTGAATTGCAGCTATAGCAGCACTCGGACATTAATTTGAGCGCCGTCAAAAGACTGAGACCAAATTTCTTTAAAAACCGCGGTTTTACCAGTTGTAGGTTTCCTATAACTGGAGGACACTAATTTATCCTCATTTTATTTGGCGAGCCAAGAAACTCGAGAACCGCCTGTTTACACTGTAAATTACCATAATCTCACTAATATTATAAATGGGAAAGTTTGGATGTTTGTTAATCAATCACGCAACAATGGCTGAATGGATTTGAATGAAATTTGGCACACAGTACATTCCCTGGGAATAACATATAGGCTACTTTTTATCCCCATAACCAAAAAGTGGGCGGAGACAAATACACATTTCACTGGGATAATGTGAACTGCAACCATTCTTACACTGTTAATGGCAGGGTTCTCAAACTTTGCACAGTTTGTCACTGGGTGACTGGGATTTATATCCAGAAAAGTGGGGGGAGTCTACAAAAGCCAATCAAAATTCACCTATTGATTTTCAAGGGGAAATATTTCATTGCTGCCACTCTTGCACAGTTAATGGCACAAGCCTCAAACCTGGTACAGTCGGTCATTGGGTGACTGTAGCTCCACCCTCTTTTCTGAATTTGAACCCCAAACAGCCAATTCGATTTGTTTAATTTCAATGCAAATTATTGATGCCAAAGACCACAAAGCTCACAAACTTGGTCATTGAGTAATTGTGTGTTAGGGTTAGAAAATGTGGGTGGAGCCAACACCAGCTAAATACATGCCGGGCCATCAGCTAGGGTTAAATCTATTATCGTTTGGATCATCCATGAAGGATGTTTGTCCTTAGTACCTGTCCATACCACCCGTATTTTATCTATCTGATCCTGAAGGTGGCCTGCTCCTGCCACAGTTGATGCTTGTACATACATCTTTGTTCCCAAAATCCCAGGAGCAGATTAGCATAGGCAGGAGAGCAGGCCGCCCCATGGATGTCCCTCGTATTTGCTGATAAAAATTCATTATCAACCATGAAATTAAGCCCAGAATGAAGTGTAAAAGTTCTGCAACAGTCATTGTGACCACCTGGAAAGGCATCCTGCACATAGAAACGGGTTGCCCCGGCCCCCTTCTCGGATCAACCCGCGAAGATTCCACATTGATACTCGGGGGGGGAACTGTCTGTTTGTGACAAACTCTAGCAAGAGCCCGGCTGGTGGATGGGAGCAGTGCACAGGCTGTGAATTCGCTGCCTGTCAGCTGCTGGTGCTAAAAAGGCTTTAGTCATCCTCTTGTAGAGGAACTGTACGGCATAGAACATCCTATGTAATAAAGTGTAAGTGTCCCTGTGTCAGTGCTTTGCGTATGTCGAGCACTGACAGCCGTTGGGACAGGAGGCAGGGTGGGCGGGTGCGCGCGCACTTACTGGCGGCATGAACCGTGAAGAGACTTAGAGCCTGTTTTTAAACGGGCTTAGGTAAACTAGTGATGAATAAAATAGCGCTTTTTTTTTTCTTTTACAGTATTCATTTATTAGAGGCGGTTCACATTGGCACGGATGCAGGGCAGTTTCTAGGCTAAATTGCTCCCAGGGTGAGGGTGTAAAAATTGCGCCCCCATCCCGTGGACTGAACCCGCAAGGCTTGTTCACACTATGAGCTTTTGTGGGTTTTTTTTTTGGTTTTTTTTTAGTGCTGGCAATTTCAAGAAATTGCCCTTGAAAGCGCTTGTGATATGATTTCCTATGAGAGTGTTTACATATGAGCAGAGAAGAAAGAAAATTCCGCTGCACCAATGGCTGGGTGAGAAAAGGTTCTCCGTTTATTGTTGCATCAGTGGGTACAATAAAAGTTAAAAAAGCTCACGCGTATCGGAGCTCATGGCCCCTTAATCATAGCTTACACATTGTTACAATGCACTAGTTTAAATAGTCCAGTGCTGTCCCACCACAAGGAGGGAGGGAGGTGTGGCCAAAGGCCTTAAAGCAACACACATAATATAACTCCTCATTAAAATGGCAGAAGCCAAAATATGAAATAACATAAAATGTTACACACGCAGTAACAAGCATATCAACACTATGTCAAAATTATCCAGATACACCAAAAGACAGACATGGCAAAAAAAAAAAAAAATATATATATATATCTATCTCAAAGTTCAATCCAAAGTGCTGGTGAACATCCAGAATTGCTATAACATTATAGATTAGAGTCATATGTTAGACTAACGTCCATTCTGGAGTTTAACCCTTGAGGAGTCCTGGTCCCCAGTTTCCAAATCCAGAAAGCCTCTCTCTTTCGTAAAACCCTGTACAGATCACCCCCTCTGGCAGAACGCATGACCCTCTCTACCCCTTGGAAAAGAAAACTCGTCATGTTTCCCTGATGTGCATACAAAAAAATGCTTAGACACACTAGAAACCTGAGAGATGTAAGATTTATTCCTAAGGCATCTAGAGGCTCCATTGTAATGTTCAGAAATGCGTTGGCGTAGAGGTCGTGTAGTACAACCTACATATTGCAACCTGCAGATGGTGCAACCGACAAGATAGACTACATGATTTGTGTTGCAATTTATATACTGCTTAATCTGAAATTTCGTTCCATTGGAGGTGGAGACTATCTCTCGAGTTGCACCATGCACGGTACAATACCTGCAGGTATTATACCCACATTTGAAACAACCTGTGTAGGTTAACCACGTGGGAACCTTTTTCTCCAAACTAGAGAAAAGGCTCGGGGAGAGCCGGGACCCCAGGGTAGGAGCCCGACGCGCAGAAAAACTGCAACCTTGTCCCAGGATTTCATGGAGCTTTGGGTCCGAGTGCAGAATGGGTAAGTATTTCTTAACTATATTAACAATTTGGTTATATTCTAAACTATATGGGGTTGTAAAAGTCAATCCCCTCTTTTTACGTCCCGGTCTGCAATCAGAACCTTTATGCAGCAACTCAATGCAATTTTTATTGTATACTTGTTTTTTAGCTCTTTTAGTTAAACTGCAATCATAGCCCCTATCCTGAAGTCGCCGCTCCACCAAAGCCAGCTCTCTCTCCATATCCTTAGTCAGAGCAATTTCTAGCTGCTCTCAATAATTCACCATAGGGGATCATAGGGTAGTCTATCTTGTCGGTTGCACCATCTGCAGGTTGCAATATGTAGGTTGTACTACACGACCTCTACGCCAACGCATTTCTGAACATTACAGTGGAGCCTCTAGATGCCTCAGGAATAAATCTTACATCTCTCAGGTTTCTAGTGTGTCTAAGCATTTTTTGAATGCACATCAGGGAGACATGAGGGGTTTTCTTTTCCAAGGGGTAGAGAGGGTCATGCGTTCTGCCAGAGGGGGTGATCTGTACAGGGTTTTACGAAAGAGAGGCTTTCTGGATTTGGAAACTGGGGACCAGGACTCCTCAAGGGTTAAACTTCAGAATGGACGTTAGTCTAACATATGACTCTAATCTATAATGTTATAGCAATTCTAACAATGTGAAAGCTATGATTAAGGGGCCATGAGCTCCGATACGCGTGAGCTTTTTTAACTTTTCTTGTACCCACTGATGCAACAATAAACGGAGAACCTTTTCTCACCCAGCCATTGGTGCAGCGGAATTTTCTTTCTTCTCTACTGGTTGCTGAGCTCACAGGTTCCTGGCTCCCTTTGGCTCATTTGTGTGTGGATGTTGCGGGTCCTTCCCTGTTTTGCTTCTTCACATATGAGCTTTTCAATTGCTCTCCGATTTCAAAAGCGCTGCCTGTACCATTTTTTTGAGTGCTTTGGCTCATTAGAAGGTATAGGGAAATCACAAAGCGCTTGTATACTGATTTCCCCAGTGCTTTTAAGAATAAATAATTATATATAATTTCCGGGTCAAAGCCCAAGAGGAGACAAAGAAGGTGATTGCGCTGGTAATCTTCATTCTTCCGTTTGGCTGCACCCCATGTCACCAGCTCCCTAGTGGTTATGTCCTTCAGCCTGCGCCCCCCTTCTTCTACTTGCCGGTCTGCGCCCAAGGTGGTTGTCCTGCTTGCACTGCCCAAGAAACAGCCCTGCATGGATGGAAAACTGATCTGTGGGACAGCATCTGTCTGAGTAAAAATTCAGATCCAAACTTGCAGTCTGTCCAGCAGATCGCACAGAACAGATCAGTTCAAACGGACCAGTGTGAATGGATCCATAAGTTAACATTGGATCTGTTAACATCTGTTCGGGAGCCGGTTATGGTTTGGTTTTTTTTTTTTTTTTTTAGTGCCAGTGTGGCTCGGGCCTTTGTTTACCCATTTTTTTTAAATCTTTACTCACCCCGATTTATCTTATGTAATTTCACAGGCGGCCACATGTTTAGTCCTGTCAGTTATTCTTCCTTTATGCATGGACGAAGGTCTTTAGTTCTCTGTGGAGTGTTTTTCTGAGACTGCTGAAGCCAATAGAAAAAAAAACAATCTCCCAGAATGTTCTGTGAGTTCTGTGAGAAAAGTTTTGCAGGTCTAATCAGCCCTAGGCTGTGACATCACCGGGACCACCAACATCAATAATGAACACTTAAAACTATAAAACTATAGTTGTGAAGATATATATATATATATATATATATATATATATATATATATATATATATATATATATAATATACTGACTGTATCAATCCTGTATGAGCCAAAACAATTCCGGGTATAACCTCCCTTGTACTTAGTGAAATTAATTATTCTGAAAATCCATATGCTATAGCAGCCTTTCTCAACCTTTTTACCCTGAAGGAATCCTGCTTATAACTTTTCCATAGTTACATAGTTATTTGGGTTGAAAAAAAGACTTGTGTCCATCGAGTTCAACCAGAGAACAAAGGATCTCAAGTAGAGATGCTTAAATCCGAATTCGGGAGATACCTGGATAGTTGCTATCCGGATATCTACCAGTACACCTGGGCAGGGTCAAGCTTACCTGTCTGACATCTTCTTCGTCCGTCCCTGGCGCCTCCTGCAATGCGTTCCACGCGGCGGTCACGTGAGTACAAACACTTCCTCCTTCCGGGTTGAAGGAGAAAGTGTTTGTAGTCACGTGATGCGCGTGGAACAGATCGTGGGAGGCGCCAGGGACGGAAGAAGAAGACGTCAGACAGGTAAGCTTGACTCCGACCACACCCCACACACACACACGTACTGGGAGATATCCGGATAGCAACTATCTGGGTATCTCCCGAATTCGGATTTGAGCATCTCTAATCTCAAGCAACCCCTGCAAACAATTTTTAAATTTTGAGGAATCCCTGCAAACAATTTTTTAATCTCTAGGAACCCCTGCATTTATTTTTGCAGAGGCAAGGTCTTTAAAAGTAGGTGAGGCTGTTTATTCCACTAACTACTATTACACTGCCACACATGCTGTGCTCGTTATTATTCTGACCCCCAATTTAGTGCTTCTTTTACAGTACCCCCTATTATAATGTGCTCTATTATACAGGGTGGGCCATTTATATGGATACATCATTTTATGTGAATGGTGAAGTTAACAAACAAAACCACCGCTATTGTGCTGACACTAACCCACATTGGATAGATCCCTCCAAGACTGTTGGGACAAAAAAATGTGATGGTATGGTGTGGTATATGAGGTGTATCCATATAAATGGCCCACCCTGTACTTCCTCCACTATGGGGGAAAATGCCAGGGAACCCCTGCAGAGTCCTCAAGGAAACCTAGGGTTCCAGGGAACCCTGGTTGAGAAAGTCTTATACATTTCCACATGTAATACTGAAAGTGGCCACAAGAGGGCATCTCCCCGCAGGTTACATAAATACAAAGAAAACATGCGTAAAGCTACGGTTGCGTCGGTCATCTATTCTCCAATTGTTACGTTGTCTCCGCTGCGTAAGGAATGTAAGGAGGGCCTGATGGGGAACTGAGGTGTCTCTCTCACTGCAGCGCAGGCGCCCCCTGCTGGTGAAGCGGAGGAACAGCATGCAGCAGGGGCAATACGTAATCCTGTTCACTATCCATTATTACACCATGTCCGCCTGCGGTATATTATGAGGGATACATATTACTCGCTGCCTGAACATATTGGTGAAGCTCATCATTGCAGTTCAATGTGACAGTTATAGCACGGCAGCGTGTGGCCAGGGCCGGATTTGTATTTTTTACCGCCCAAGGCCAACTATACCGTCTGTATGGTTATTATCTCTGTGTGCCCCAATGAGAATTGTACTTACATCATTGGATGTCACAGACAATAACTATTTCAGTAATACGCGTATAAATTATAAGTTATATTTTCCTTAAGAACTTTTACGTTATGTTTGCCATCTCATTAATGATGGACCCATTGTGTCACCATGAGAGTTAGGCCACATACAGACATCAGACCATAGTCTTTGGAAAATTTAAGATCACAGACCAATCTTACCCCCTTCCATGTAGTATGAGAGCCATACCTACACAGTCTTTTCTATGGAGCTGAACTCCCCATCAGAAAAAAATCATTGCAAGATGCTGCACACACAGATGCTGTACAGACACAAAAGATCAGTATCTGCAAAAGATCTGTTCCTGCCAAAAATCCATTCCTGCAAATTGCAATGATAGTCTATGAGATCTGCAGATCATCATACACACATGATTTAACTGACATTCATCTGCAGATCAGATCCACCAGGATGGATTTTCAGATCTGCAGATGAATGTCAGTTAAATCATGTGTGTATGATGATCTGCAGATCTCATAGACTATCATTGCAATTTGCAGGAATGGATTTTTGGCAGGAACAGATCTTTTGCAGATACTGATCTTTTGTGTCTGTACAGCATCTGCGTGTGCAGCATCTTGCAATGATTTTTTTCTGATGTGGAGTTCAGCTCCATAGAAAAGACTGTGTAGAGTATGGCTCTTATACTACAGGAAGGGTGGTAAGATTGGTCTGTGATCTTTCATTTTCCAAAGACTATGGTCTGATGTCTGTATGTGGCCTTAGGCTGAAGTGTACCTGCAGTATAGAGCTTACAGGTCTTGCAGGGACGACACAAGTACACAGGACAGAGAGTTCAAAGGTTAAAGCAGTCCTTGCAGATAGGGATGGCTGCATAGAACAGCTTTACTGTCCCTCACTGAGCCGCCCCTAAATTTCTGGTGCCCTAGGCCATGGCCTATGTGGCCTTGCCAGAAATCCGGCCCTGCGTGTGGCTGTTATAACAGTGCAGCGTGTCAATTAGTGCAGTGTAGGGCAGTCATTGCAGGGCGGTGTGTGGCAGCAATGGCAGGGCAGTTTGTGGTTGTAATGGTAGGGCAGTGTGTGGCAGTTATAGCAAGGGTATTGTGTGGCAGTTATAGCAGGGCAGTGTGTGACAGATATGGCAGGGCAATGTGTGGCAGTTATAGCAGTGCAGTGTATAACAGTTAAAGCAGGGCAGTGTGTGGCAGTTTTAGAAGGGCAGCCAGTGGCAGTTATAGCAGTGCAGCGAGTGGCAGTTAAAGCAGGGCAGTGTGTGGCAGTTATTACAGTATGTGGCAGTTACATGCAGGCAGTATGTGGCAGTTATAGCGGGGTAGTGTGTGGTAGTTATAGCAGGGCAGTGTGTGGCAGTTATAGCAGGGAAGTGTGTGGCAGTTATAGCAGGGAAGTGTGGCAGATATAGCAGGACAGTGTGTGGCAGTTATAGCAGGCAGTGAGTGACAGTTATAGCATTAGTGTGTGGCAGTTATAGCAGTGCACTGTGTGGCAGTTATAGCAGTGCAGTGTGTAACAGTTAAGGCAGGGCAGTGTGTGGCAGTTTTAGAAGGGCAACGAGTGGCAGTTTCAGCAGGGCAGTGTGTGGCAGTTATAGCAGTGCAGCCAGTGGCAGTTACAGCAGGGCAGTGTGTGGCAGTTATTACAGTGTGTGGCAGTTACAGCACTGCAGCAAGTGGCAGTTACAGCACTGCAGCGAGTGGCAGTTATAGCATGGTGGTGTGTGGCAGTTATAGCAGGGCAGTGTGTGGCAGTTATGGCAGGGCAATGTGTGATAGTTACAGCAGTGCAGTATTTGGCAGTTATAGCAGGCAGTGTGTGGCAGTTATAGCAGAGCAATGTGTGGCAGTTATAGCAGGGCAGTGTGTGGCAGTTATAGCAGTGCAGTGAGTGGCAGTTAAAGCAGGGCAGAGTGTGGCAGTTATTACAGTGTGGCAGTTACAGCAGGGCAGTGTGTGGCAGTTATAGCGGGGTAGTGTGTGGTAGTTATAGCAGGGAAGTATGTGGCAGTTATAGCAGGGCAGTGTGTGGCAGTTATAGCAGTGCAGTGTGGCAGTTATGGCAGGGAAGTGTGGCAGATATAGCAGGACAGTGTGTGGCAGTTATAGCAGGCAGTGAGTGACAGTTATAGCATTAGTGTGTGGCAGTTATAGCAGTGCAGTGTGTGGCAGTTATAGCAGTGCAGTGTGTGGCAGTTGTAGCAGTGCAGTGTGTAACAGTTAAGGCAGGGAAGTGTGTGGCAGTTTTAGAAGGGCAACGAGTGGCAGTTACAGCAGGGCAGCGAGTGTCAGTTTCAGCAGGGCAGTGTGTGGCAGTTATAGCAGTGCAGCCAGTGGCAGTTACAGCAGGGCAGTGTGTGGCAGTTATTACAGTGTGTGGCAGTTACAGCACTGCAGCAAGTGGCAGTTACAGCACTGCAGCGAGTGGCAGTTATAGCATGGTGGTGTGTGGCAGTTATAGCAGGGCAGTGTGTGGCAGTTTTGGCAGGGCAATGTGTGATAGTTACAGCAGCGCAGTATTTGGCAGTTATAGCAGGCAGTGTGTGGCAGTTATAGCAGAGCAATGTGTGGCAGTTATAGCAGGGCAGTGTGTGGCAGTTATAGCAGTGCAGTGAGTGGCAGTTAAAGCAGGGCAGTGTGTGACAGTTACAGCAAGGCAGTGTGTGGCAGTTACTACAGTATGGCAGTTTCAGCAGGGCAGTGTGTGGCAGTTACAGCAGGGCAGTGTGTGGCAGTTATAGCATGGTAGTGTGTGGTAGTTATAGCATGGTAGTGTGTGGCAGTTATAGCAGGGAAGTATGTGGCAGTTATAGCAGGGCAGTGTGTGGCAGTTATAGCAGTGCAGTGTGGCAGTTATAGCAGGCAGTGTGTGGCAGTTATAGCAGGGAGCAGTGTGTGGCCGTTATAGCAGGCAGTGTGTGATAGTTACAGCAGTGATGTGTGTGGCAGTTATAGCAGTGCAGCGAGTGGCAGTTAAAGCAGGGCAGTGTGTGACAGTTATAGCAAGGCAGTGTGTGGCACTTATTACAGTGTGTGGCAGTTATAGCACTGCAGCGAGTGGCAGTTATAGCATGGTGGCGTGTGGCAGTTATAGCAGGGTAGTGTGTGGTAGTTATAGCATGGCAGTGTGTGGCAGTTATAGCATGGCAGTGTGTGGCAGTTATAGCAGGGCAGTGTGTGACAGTTATAGCAGTGCAGTGTGCCAGTAGTAGCAGGGCAGTGTGTGGCAGTTGTAGCAGGGCAGTGTGTGGCAGTTATAGTAGGGCAGTGTGTGGCAGTTATAGTAGGGCAGTGTGTGGCAGTTTTAACAGGGCAGTTTGTGGCAGTTATGGCAGGGCAATGTGTGATAGTTACAGCAGTGCAGTATTTGGCAGTTATAGCAGGCAGTGTGTGCCAGTTATAGCAGGACAATGTGTGGCAGTTATAGCAGTGCAGTGTTTGGCAGTTATAGCAGGCAGTGTGTGGCAGTTCTAGCAGGAAGCTGTGTGTGGCTGTTATAGCAGGCAGTGTGTGATAGTTACAGCAGTGATGTGTCTGGCAGTTATAGCAGGGCAGTTTGTGGCAGTTAAGCAGGGCAATGTGTGATAGTTATAGCAGTGCAGTGTGTGGCAGTTATAGCAGGACAGTGTGTGACAGTTATAGCTGTGCAGTGTGTGGCAGTTGTAGCAGTGCAGTGTGTAACAGTTAAAGCAGGGCAGTGTGTGGCACTTACAACAGGGAAGTGTGTGGCAGTTACAGCAGGGCAGCGAGTGGCAGTTACAGCAGGGCAGTGTGTGATAGTTACAGCAGTGCAGTGTTTGGCAATTATAGCAAGCAGTGTGTGACAGTTATAGCAGGGCAGTGTGTGGCAGTTATAGCAGGGCAATGTGTGGCAGTTAAAGCAGGTAGTGTGTGATAGTTACAGCAGTGCAGTGTTTGGCAGTTATAGCAGGGCGGTGTGTGGCAGTTATAGCAGGGAGGAGTGTCTGGCAGTTAGAGCAGGGACTGTGTCAGTCAGAGCATGGTAGCGTGTGGCAGTTATATCTGGGCAACGGGTGACAGTTATGGCAGTTATAGCAGGCAATGTGTGGCAGTTATAGCAGGCAGTGTGTGGCAGTTATAGCAGGGCAGTTTGTGGCAGGTATAGCAGGCAGTGTATGGCAGGTATAGCAGGCAGTGTATGGCAGGTATAGCAAGGAGTGTGTGACAGTTGTAGCAGGGCAGTGTGTGGCAGTTATAACAGGGCAGTGTGTGATAGTTATAGCAGTGCAGTGTTTGGCAGGTATAGCAGGCAGTGTGTGGCAGTTATAGCAGGGAGCAGTGTGTGGCAGTTATTGCAGACAGTGTGTGGCAGTTATAGCAAGCAGTGTGTCAGAGCATGGTAGTGTGTGGCAGTTATATCAGGGCAGTGGGTGACATTTATGGCAGTTATAGAAGGCAATGTGTGGCAGTTATAGCAGGCAGTGTGTGGCAGTTATAGCAGGACAGTGCGTGGCAGTTATAGCAGGGCAATTTGTAGCAGTTATAGCAGGGAAGTTTGTGGCAGTTATAGCAATGACGTTTGTGGCAGTTATAGCAGGGTAGGATGTGGCAGTTATAGCAGGCAGTGTGTGGCAGTTATAGCAGGGTAGTTTGTGGCAGGTATAGCAGGGCAGTGTGTGGCAGGTATAGCAGGCAGTGTGTGGCAGTTAAAGCAGGGCAGTGTGCGATAGTTTTAGCAGTGCAGTGTATGGCAGTTATAGCAGGGAGCAGTGTGTGGCAGTTATTGCAGGCAGTGTGTGGCAGTTATAGCAGGGAGCAGTGTGTGGCAGTTATAGCAGGGCAGTGTGTGATAGTTACAGCAGTGCAGTGTGTGGCAATTATAGCAGGCAGTGTGTGGCAGTTATAGCAGACAGTGTGTGGCAATTATAGCAGGCAGTGTGTGGCAGTTATAGCAGACAGTGTGTGGCAGTTATAGCAGGGCAGTTTGTGGCAGTTATAGCAGGGCAGTTTGTGGCAGTTATAGCAGGGAGCAGTGTGTGGCAGTTGTAGCAGGGAGCAGTGTGTGGCCGTTATAGAAGGCAGTGTATGGTATAACAGTTATAGCAGGGCAGTGTGTGGCAGGGCAGTGTGTGGCAGATATAGCAGGGCAATGTGTGATAGTTACAGCAGTGCAGTGTGGCAGTTATAGCAGTGCAGTGTTTTGCAGGTATATCAGGCAGTGTGTTGCAGTTATCACAGGCAGTGTGTGGCAGTTATAGCAGGCTGTGTATGGTATAACAGTTATAGTATACACACAGTTATAGCAAGAAGCAGTGTGTGGCAGTTATAGCAGGCAGTGTGTGGTAGTAATAGCAGGGCAGTGTGTGGTAGTAATAGCAGGGCAGTGTGTGATAGTTACAGCATTGCAGTGTGTGGCAATTATAGCAGGCAGTGTGTGGCAGTTATAGCAGGGCAGTGTGTGGCAGTTTTAGCAGACAGTGTGTGGCAGTTTTAGCAGACAGTGTGTGGCAGTTATAGCAGGGCAGTGTGTTATAGTTACAGCAGTGCAGTGTGTGGCAGTTATAGTAGGAAGCAGTTTGTGGCAGTTATAGCAGGCAGTGTGTGGCAGTTGTAGCAGGGAGCAGTGTGTGGCCGTTATAGCAGGCAGTGTATGGTATAACAGTTATAGCAGGGCAGTGTGTGATAGTTACAGCAGTGCAGTGTTTGGCAGTTATAGCAGGCAGTGTGTTGCAGTTATATCAGGGGTAGTGTGTGGCTGTTATAGCAGGGAGCAGTGTGTGTCAGTTAAAGCAGGGCAGTGTGTGATAGTTACAGCAGTGCAGTGTGTGGCAATTATAGCAGGCAGTGTGTGGCAGTTATAGCAGACAGTGTGTGGCAGTTATAGCAGGGCAGTTTGTGGCAGTTATAGCAGGGCAGTTTGTGGCAGTTATAGCAGGGAGCAGTGTGTGGCAGTTGTAGCAGGGAGCAGTGTGTGGCCGTTATAGAAGGCAGTGTATGGTATAACAGTTATAGCAGGGCAGTGTGTGGCAGGGCAGTGTGTGGCAGATATAGCAGGGCAATGTGTGATAGTTACAGCAGTGCAGTGTGGCAGTTATAGCAGTGCAGTGTTTTGCAGGTATATCAGGCAGTGTGTTGCAGTTATCACAGGCAGTGTGTGGCAGTTATAGCAGGCTGTGTATGGTATAACAGTTATAGTATACACACAGTTATAGCAAGAAGCAGTGTGTGGCAGTTATAGCAGGCAGTGTGTGGTAGTAATAGCAGGGCAGTGTGTGGTAGTAATAGCAGGGCAGTGTGTGATAGTTACAGCATTGCAGTGTGTGGCAATTATAGCAGGCAGTGTGTGGCAGTTATAGCAGGGCAGTGTGTGGCAGTTTTAGCAGACAGTGTGTGGAAGTTTTAGCAGACAGTGTGTGGCAGTTATAGCAGGGCAGTGTGTTATAGTTACAGCAGTGCAGTGTGTGGCAGTTATAGTAGGAAGCAGTTTGTGGCAGTTATAGCAGGCAGTGTGTGGCAGTTGTAGCAGGGAGCAGTGTGTGGCCGTTATAGCAGGCAGTGTATGGTATAACAGTTATAGCAGGGCAGTGTGTGGCAGTTATAGCAGGGCAATGTGTGATAGTTACAGCAGTGCAGTGTTTGGCAGTTATAGCAGGCAGTGTGTTGCAGTTATATCAGGGGTAGTGTGTGGCTGTTATAGCAGGGAGCAGTGTGTGTCAGTTCTAGCAGGCAGTGAGTGGTAGTGATAACAGGCAGTGTGTGGGAGTTATAGCAGGCAGTGTGTGGCGGTTCGAGCATGGTAGTTATAGCAGGGCAGCAGGTGACAGTTATGGCAGTTATAGCAAGCAGTGTGTGGCAGTTATAGCAGGGCAGTGTGTGGCAGTTATAGCAGGCAGTGTGTGATAGTTATAGCAGTGCAGTGTGTAACAGTTACTGCAGGGCAGTGTGTGATAGTTACAGCAGTGCAGTGTTTGGCAGTTGTAGCAGGCAGTGTGTGGCAGTTATAGCAGGCAGTGTGTGGCAGTTATAGCAGGGTAATGTGTGGCAGTTATAGCAATGCAGTGTATGATAGGTACAGCCGTGCAGTGTTTGGCAGTTATAGCAGGGCGGTGTGTGGCAGTTAGAGCAGGCAGTGTGTGGCAGTTAGAGCATGGTAGCGCGTGGCAGTTGTAGCAGGGCAGCGGGTGACAGTTATGGCAATTATAGCGGGCAGTGTGTGGCAGTTATAGCAGGCAGTGTGTTGCAGTTGTAGCAGGGCAGTTTGATGCAGTTATAACAGGGCAGTTTGTGGCAGTTATAGCAGGGCAGTATGTGGCAGTTATAGCAGGCAGTGTGTGGCAGTTGTAGCAAGGCAGTGCTCGATAGTTACAGCAGTGCAGTGTTTGGCAGGTATAACAGGCAGTGTGTGGCAGTTATCGCAGGCAGTGTGCAGTAGTTATAGCAGGAAGCAGTGTGCGGCAGTTATAGCAGGCAGTGTGTGGCAGTTATAGCAGGGCAGTTTGTGGCAGCTATAACAGGGCAGTATGTGGCAGTTATAGCAGGGCAGTTTGTGGCAGTTATAGCAGAGAGCAGTGTGTGGCAGTTATAGCAGGGAGCAGTGTGTGGCAGTTGTAGCAGGGAGCAGTGTGTGGCCGTTATAGCAGGCAGTGTATGGTATAATAGTTATAGCAGGGCAGTGTGTGGCAGATCTAGTAGGGCAAAGTGTGATATACAGCAGTGCAGTGTTTGGCAGGTATAGCAGGCAGTGTGTGGCAGTTATAGCAGGTAGCAGCGTGTGGCAGTTATCGCAGGCAGTGTGCGGCAGTTATAGCAAGGAGCAGTGTTTGTCAATTATAGCAGGCAGTGTGTGGCAGTTATAGCATGGCAGTGTGTGGCAGTTATAGCAGGGCAGTGTGTGGCAGTTGTAGAAGGGCAGTGCTCGATAGTTACAGCAGTGCAGTGTGTGGCAGTTATAGCAGGCAGTGTGCGGCAGTTATAGCAAGTAGTGTGTGGCAGTTATAGCAGGGCAGTGTGTGGCAGTTATAGCAGGCAGTGTGTGGCAGTTGTAGCAGGGCAGTGTGTGGCAGTGGGTGACAGTTATGGCAGTTACAGCAGGGCAGTGTGTGGCAGTTACAGCAGGGCAGTGTGTGGCAGTTACAGCAGGGCAGTGTGTGGCAGTTGTAGCAGGGCATTGTGTGGCAGTTATAGCAGGGCATTGTGTGGCAGTTACAGCAGTGCAGTGTGTGGCAGTTATAGCAGGGCAGTGTGTGATAGGTACAGCAGTGCAGTGTTTGGCAGTTATAGCAGGCGCCAGGCAGAGTGTCAGTTATAGCAGGGAGCAGTGTATTACAGTTATAGCAGGCAGTGCATGGTAGTTATAGCAGGGCAGTGTGTGGCAGTTATAGCAGGGCAGTGTGTGGCAGTTATAGCAGGGCAGTGTGTGGCAGTCACTGGCAGTTAGTGCAGTGATTGTAAGAAAGTGTTGGGGTAAGTAGTGATTTTACATTCAGATATATATTTTGGACGTGCTGATTCTAGTCCTGCAGGGGTGAGATTGAGCTCAGCACCATCATGCGTGAGAGAATATTAGAGAAGAATATTGTAACTCGCAGTTATCATCGCTCCCTGGTGGAAAATTAAACTGTTACAAATAAAGTTTACAAATTGAAAAAAAAAAAAGTTTGAGCCGTGTGTGACGTCTCTACCCGGTCTGCGCAACAGGAGGCTCTGTGATTGGCGGAGGGGCGTAGCTTGGCTCTGCATTTCCGGCGGCGACTCTCCTCTTGACCTTCTGTGTACGCGGTGACCGGAGAGCCGAGAATCAGCATAATGGTGGCGTACTGGAGACAGGCTGGCCTCAGGTGCGGGGAGACCGGGGGGAGGGATCAGTTAGCGTTCACGGACAGCCGGGGGTGGGGGGAGCTGAGAGTCGGCTCAGTTCCAACCCCCCCCCCCCCCTCCCATCCGAGCATCTCACGGGATCGGTGCTCCGCCTCACCGGCAGAGTCATCTCCGGACACAGTTTATCCTCTGCGCTTCCACAACCCTCTCTCACCCCCCCCCCCCCCCCCCCTACTCCATAGAGCCAAATTAATCCATGCCATGCACTGATGAGGATCAAACAATCCGAAACAGTCTGTATGCATGTTGGATTATTATGGCTCTGTACAATTTAACAAGCTGACACATCATTGCATTCCAGCGGTTCTGGAGGTGTGTTTAGCTTCTAAGGGTACAATGGTTAATTTGCATATATTCAGCAGTGGTGCTCTGGGAGACATCTCGAGCTCACTCCAACCTGAATTATCGCAAATTCTTTCTGTTTTAGGAAAGCAAATTTTTGTTTTTCTTAACATCTTAGTAAGGGGGCTTTTAGGACCATTGTAGTCCCTTACACACTCCAATGAGTTCTGGGTCACCATGAGCTTGCTGGTTAGTCTGTACCCCCCAACACTCAGGTGTACATAAATCAAACTAAAAAAAGGTATTTCACTTACCTGGAGATTTTACCAGCCCCCTGCCGACGTCCTGTGCTGCGCCTTCTGCGGCTGAGTTTTGGTTTCCACTGACCTGCCAGTCGATGGCCACTGTGTGGTGAACCTCGTGTCCCAGGAAGCATCCTGCAAAGAGACCATCAACTGGCCAGTCGGTGGAATACTAAACTAATGCTGGGGATACACGGTACGTTTCTGTGTGGTGTATCGACCAGCTGATAATATTTAGCTGGCCCGATCATGCCGCTCGACCCTTGCCCGCTCGATCCCCGCCAGCGGACATTGGCAGGGAATCGAGCGCTGATAAGGAAGCGCCGGCGGGGACCAGCGGGGATCGATCCGCGTGGACGCGGCTAGGGTCGATCCGGCGTCTAATCGGCCGCCGGATCGACCCGTGTATTCTTAGCATAAGCCGAGGCGGGGAACCGGAGGATTGTTGAGTGACGGGTTGAGCCGGGTGCTCATGAAAACTAGCCTGGGGAGAACACTGCCATGTGGTAGCGGTTGCACTACACCGTCACGTTATAGGTGCTTGCAGAGATGCTGGAGGAGACCAGGAATCAAACAAGCGTGACAGGTGAATCTTCAAGAGAACCCGAGGTGGGATTTAATTATGCTAGTGGGGCACAGAGGCTGGTTGTGCACACTAACACCAGCCTCTGTTGCCCCATGGTGTGCCTCCAGGACCCCCCTGCACGCCTCTATACCCCCTGCAGTGCTGGCGACACACTGCGTGTCGCCAGCTCAATGTTTACCTATGCGCTCTTTGTCAGCGCCGCTCCCCCGCCTCCTCCGTATCGGCGCTACCCGCCCGCGTTGCTTCCCTCCAATCAGCGGGAGGGAAGGGACACGGGCGGGTAGCGCCGATGCGGGGGAGCGGCACTGACAGACAGCGCATAGGTAAACATTGAGCTGGCGACACGCTGTGTGTCGCCAGCACTGCGGGGGGGTATAGCGGTGCGCAGAGGAGTCCTGGAGGCACACCATGGGGCAACAGAGGCTGGTGTTAGTGTGCACAACCAGCCTCTGTGCCCCACTAGCATAATTAAATCCCACCTCGGGTTCTCTTTCAGCACTCACTAATAAAGTGTCGGTTCATCTGTTGTACTGTGTGCACTTTTACTTTATACAGCATTTTGCATTCATAATTTTTCTATAAATGTTTTTGGATTGTGGAATGAAGCAACCTCCGTACCATCCCTGCTAAAAAAAACCTCACTCCCATCAGGCTGCCGCCCTACGTCCCTTCCGCCCATCAGGCTGCCGCCCTACGTCCCTTCCGCCCGTCCGGCTACCGCCCTATCACACTCCTCCCATCAGGCTACCGCCCTATCTTCTTCCTCCCATTTTGCTTCTAAACTCCTGGAGCATCTAGTCCACTATCTGAGCAGTGCAGTGGTTTGGGAGTATTGCTTTGCTTTGCCTCTGTATTCTCATGATGCACAGCAGGTGGTGCTGTGCTGACTCATAGGACTATCTGAGCAGTGCAGGGGTTAGTATTGCTGTGCCTCTGTCTGTGTGTTCACATGATGCACAGTAGGTGGTGCTGCACTGACTTAAGGGTAGCCATACACTGGTCGATTTGCCATCAGATTCGACCAACAGATAGATCCCTCTCTGATCGAATCTGATCAGAGAGGGATCGTATGGCTACCTTTACTGCAAACAGATTGTGAACTGATTTCAGCCTGAAACCGTTCACAATCTGTTGTGGTGGTGTTACTGCCCAGTGATCGAATCTGCTGTCGAAACGGCGGCAAATCGGGCCAGTGTATGGCCAGCTTTATTGTACTATATGTGCGGTGGCAAATCGGCGGCGGGCAAATCGGGCCAGTGTATGGCCAGCTTTATTGTACTATATGTGCGGTGGGGTGATAGGCGTATTTCTGTTCCTCACTCTTCTAGTGTTGTCATGATACACAGCAGGTGGTGCTGCGCTGACTTATAGGACTATCTGTTCTTGTTTTCAGCTACATCCGCTACTCTCAAATCTGTGCTCAGGCTGTCCGGGCGGCGCTGAAACCCCAATTCAAGGCAGAAGCGGAAAAAACAGCCATTGCAAATGTCCGGATTGTCAAACCGAAGAAGGAATGACAACTGTGAGTGACGAGGAATGACCATTGGCGTTCATCTGGCTGCAGAACTGGTGGGTGGGTGGCACCCCAGTGGCTGCAGAACTGGTGGGAAGTGGGGGGGGGGGGGGGCAGTGGCTGCAGAACTGGTGGGAAGGGGAGAACTGTGGCTGCAGAACTGGTGGGAAGGGGACACCCCAATGGCTGCAGAACTGGTGGGGTTGGGGGCACAGTGGCTACTAAAGTTGTGGGAAATGGAGGGGGGGGGGGGTCGGTTAGGGACACAGCGGCTACAAAACTGGCGGGGGGCAGTGGCTGCAGAACTGGTGGGGGAAGGGGAGGGCAGTGGCTGCAGAACTGGTGGGGGAAGGGGGGAGCAGTGGCTGCAGAACTGGTGGTGGGGGGGGGGGGGAGCAGTGGCTGCACATCTGGTGGGGGGGAGGGCAGGGCAGTGGCTGCACATCTGGTGGTGGGGGGGAGGGCAGGGCAGTGGCTGCACATCTGGTGGTGGTGGGGGGGAGGGCAGGGCAGTGGCTGCACATCTGGTGGTGGGGGGGGGGAGGGCAGGGCAGTGGCTGCACATCTGGGGGGAGGGCAGGGCAGTGGCTGCACATCTGGTGGGGGGGAGGGCAGGTCAGTGGCTGCACATCTGGCGGGGGGGGAGGGCAGGGCAGTGGCTGCACAACTGGTGGGGGGAAGGGGAGGGCAGTGGCTGCAGAACCGGTTTTGAGGGGGATGCCCTGCTGTCTGCCATGACTCCAATACAGTAGAATCCCTTTATAGTAAACTCCAAGGGAAAAGTTGGTTACTATATCAAAATTGGTCATACATTGTATATTTATACAGACGTATTTGCTGGGACCTGAGGCCAGAGTTTACTATATCCAGAGGTTTACTAGAACAAGATTCGACTGTATAAACATTTGATATGTCTGTCTCTGATTTTAATGCTAACCACAGCTGCTCAATTAAAGCTGAAGGTAAATACCTTCTGTTTTAAAGAGAATCTGTACTCTAAAATTCTTACTATAAAAAGCATACCATTCTATTCCTTCTGTTCTCCTGGGCCCCTCTGTGCTGTTTCTGCCGCTCCCTGCTGCAATCCTAGATTGTAATTGCCAGTACTAGGCAGTGTTTATAAACAAGACAAAGCTGCTAACCAGAATGTGATAGGCTGAGAGGAGCTCAGTCTGTGACTCACACAGAGCCTGGAGGGGCGTGGAGAGGGTGTGTATAGCTTATGCCTATAACAGCAGACAGCACATTTACTGCGTGAGCCAGACAAAGCCGTCAGAGGAAATAAGATTAGATTATATAACAGAGATAATACAGCCACTGTGCAACTAGGAAAGGCTGCAGTGAGATAGACCACATTAGAACAGGTATAAGAACTTATAGGATAGAAGAAATAAGGCTGAACATTTTGTTACAGAGTCTCTTTAAAGTAAACTTGTGGTGAATGTGATATAGAGGCTGCTATACTTATTTCCTTGTGCCCGAAACCTATTAGCAGCAAGCCACCACATTGAAACTTCTTGATGGAGGCCCCCCCCCCCCCCCCCCTCTCCTGCTGATCCTGTGATCCTTTTAGCCACAGCCCCTCAGCAAGCATGCAGATCAGGTGCTCTGGCTGAAGTCAGACTGGATTAGCTGCATGCTTGTTTCAGGTGTGTGATTCAGCCTCTACTGCAGCCAAAGAGCAGCGGGACTGCCAGGCAAGCTGGTATTGTTAAACAGATATCATCTATATCCCTCTCAGTTAAAGGGAACCTACACTGAGGATATGGATTTTTCCTTTTAAAATAATACCAGTTGCCTGACTCTCCTGCTGATCCTGTGTCTCTAATACTTTTAGCCACAGCCCCTTAACAAGCATGCAGATAAGGTGCTCTGACTGAAGTCAGACTGGATTAGCTGAATGCTGGTTTCGGGTGTGATTCAGCCACTACTGCAATCAAAGAGATCAGCAGGACTGCCAGGCAACTGGTATTGCTTAACCTTCCTGGCGTTCTATTAAGATCGCCAGGGAGGCTGCGCAGCAGTATTTTTTTGGATTTATTTTTTTTTAAATCATGTAGCTAGCGATTGGACAGTATGGACGAGCTGAGCTCGTCCATACCGCCAAGGAGGTTAAAAGGAAACATCCATAGCCCTCTCAGTTTAGGTTCCCTTTAAGGTTTCCTTTAACAGGAAATAAATGGCAGCCTCCGTATCCCTCTGGTTACAGTTGTCCTTTTATAGGGAACCTGAAGTGAGAGGGATATGGAGGCTGACATTTATTTAAACTAAATCTGAAGCGTAATAAAAAAAAAAAAAGATGCTTGCCTAAGAAGAGGGAAGGCTCTGGATCATCTAAAGCCTTCCCGTTCTTCTCCTGGTCCCCTTGCTCCAGCGCAGGCTCCTCGATTTGAATCTCCCATCACGGGGAGTTTCGGAAGTCTTCTGGCCTGCTGAGACATGCGGCTCTGTACTGTGTGTGAGGGCGCTCGTGCATGCGCAGTGTGGCGCAACCCGTCTACTAAGACTTCCGAAGCCCACCCGCAGTGGAAGAGACATGGGTCATGGACTGCTAACGGTGATGGAATGCGGGGGGGGGGGGGGAGGTCTATAGGACCCAGGGCACATTACCTGACTTTCCTGCTGAACCTCTACCTTTAATATGATTTAGCCACAGACCCCTCAAGATCCCTCAGCTTGTAGCCCAACCCCCCTCGGAGGCTATTCAGGGATGAGGTATCTGCGTTGCTTTCTGGACACCCCCCCCCCCCCCCCCCCCTGCCCTTCCTTCTATAATAAGCTTCATCACTATACTGTACCCATTCCTGGTCACCCTTGGGATCAGCTGATGGCAATGTTTGTTGTCAGTCATTGTGTAATAATTATGTTTCTCTTGTTGTTTTTGTCTTTCAGATGCTGAATTGTAGACGTTCTGTGATAGAAGGATGGATCTGCTGGTTTCCTGTGTCTAGATGTGTAAATGTTCTATTTCTAAAATAAATCTCACCTCAGAATAAACCTGGCTTGTGTTATCTGTCAGCTGCTCTGTGGTTGGTAAAGAAGTGTACCTAATTAATTCTGGTCAGCTGCTCCCACTTGTTAGTGTTTCTTTGGTGTATATGCAGAGCCTCTGTTTGGTTCAAGGTGCGTTCGTAGTTCCTGGGGGGGCTCAGCGCATCTCTGAGCTGAGGCCATTCAGGGGCGGCCTGGTGATGCGCTGATCCCACATTTTTTCTGCGCAATTCTTAATTTTACTGGTAGCGCGCCCAGGCTATGCATATGCACAGGTAGGTTTAGTTAGTGTTAGGTCCCCTCCCATGGAGGAAAGACTTCTACGACAGTGGGAGGGACAAGTACCTAACAATTGCAAATTGTTAGTGAAACTAACATCCTCCAAGTGGTAGACAGGTCATGTGTGTGCTCATTGTGTATTTGAATCCCATGAGTGGGGTGTGCACTTTTTTGCAGGTAAGCACTCATCTGTTTTTAAGTAGCGCTGCTCATTTCTTTGCTGTGTTTGATTTAATTCTGGTCAGCTGCTCCCACTTGTTAGTGTTTCTTTGGTGTATATGCAGAGCCTCTGTTTGGTTCAAGGTGCGTTCGTAGTTCCTGGGGGGGCTCAGCGCATCTCTGAGCTGAGGCCATTCAGGGGCGGCCTGGTGATGCGCTGATCCCACATTTTTTCTGCGCAATTCTTAATTTTACTGGTAGCGCGCCCAGGCTATGCATATGCACAGGTAGGTTTAGTTAGTGTTAGGTCCCCTCCCATGGAGGAAAGACTTCTACGACAGTGGGAGGGACAAGTACCTAACAATTGCAAATTGTTAGTGAAACTAACATCCTCCAAGTGGTAGACAGGTCATGTGTGTGCTCATTGTGTATTTGAATCCCATGAGTGGGGTGTGCACTTTTTTGCAGGTAAGCACTCATCTGTTTTTAAGTAGCGCTGTTCATTTCTTTGCTGTGCAAAGAAGTGTACCTGCTTGCAGCTGTGACACTGCGCCTGTCCCTGTTATGAGTAGAATGCTCGAGGGGCCTGAATGTAAAACTCATAACCACACCCACAACTCCTGGGGGGGAGGGGGCTGGGCTGGGTTAGGTATCAGGGAAAAGTTTTTGGTAATGGGTATTGTGATTGGTTGCTTTACCTCTCTGGTGGTAACAAGTCCCAGGGACGTAGATATTCGTCTGCCGCTGTGAGCGCTTCCGTGTGCATTCTCATTGCCGCCCCTTAGTGGGGAGATTGCATAAATGAGATGCCTGCGGTCATTGTAACAAACGTAGTAACATATATACGTTACTTCCTATGCGTTACAAACAGAAAGTGTGAGGACGCCTTGTGGCCAAATAGTAAAATTACACCTACATACATTTCTCTCCATTTAGAAGAAAATAATTTTAAGCAAAAAGTACCACCTAAAGAAAGCCTAATTGGTGGTGGAAAAAAAAAATAGATAATTTCATGCCGACAGGTGAAAATTGCTCTGGTCCCTTAGGGTAAAAAGCCTTGTGGGTGAAGTGGTTAATGGACCATTGCCACTAAAATCTTAAAATTTGAAATATATGTAAACATATACAGATAAAAAGTGCATTTCTCCCAGAGTAAAATGAGCCATTTTCTCCTCTCTTGCTGTCACTTACAGGAAGTAGTCGCAATCTGACAGAATCGACAGGTTTTGGACTAGCCCATCTCCTCATGGGGGGTTCTCTGATATTTATTTATTTTCAAAAGCACGTTGTGAATGGCAGTTACTCCGTCCAACTGCCAAAAAAAGTATACTGTGAGCAGGTAAGCTGTCCAGCATCTTTGTGTAAATCTTTTTCAGGATGTCATATAAGTGAAAAAGAATACAGATGCTGGCACTGCAGTAGCTGTCTTCCATCCGGGAGGGGGGACAGCACACTCCCAGACTGTGGTGTGTGTGTACTGTACGTCTTCAGCGTGCTCAGGCCAAAGTCATATCTATATGCGAAGAGAAGGAGAGCGCCGGCACTGCTGTCATACAGGGATGGTCGTAGTCAGCCAACTTCGCTACGCTGGAACTACGCGTAGTTTTATGCAATTACGCTTTGCCAAACTACGACTTCGAAATCAAATATTCGCTTTGTATGCATTTCGTAAAATACGCAAATAGTACGCGTAGTGCGAAGCGTAGTGTATGCGGATGCTTATGCCTGTATGCAGAAAATTTTATGCATTAATTTGTATTTAGATGCTTATCCCGGGAACTCTTCTATGCGTACATTCCCCTTTCCAATGCGTAAATTTGTAAGCATACAATCGTACGCGGAAAAATAGACGCGAGTAATGCATACATAGTTCACTACGCAATACACATGTTAACTACGCATAGTAAGCGTAAGCTACGCGTAAATTCGTAAGCGTAGTTCTGCAACTTCACCTACGAACTAGGATGAGTAGATTCAAACTACGATGCGTAAATTCGCACTGGCGTAGTTTCTGCTCATCCCTGCTGTCATACACTTTATTGAGCAATCATCATACGGTAAAATACATTGTCCATACAAAAACAGAAGACACATACCATGGGTGACTGTGGAGGGTGCGGAGGGTGAAGAGCCTATCTCTTTTTCAGGGAGAGTCTTTATAAAGCATAAACACCATGCTGAGAACCCCTATGGATTTGTCAGATTTCTACTACCTACTGTAAGTGACAGCAACATAGGAGAAAGTAATATATGGCTCATTTTACTCAGGAAGAAACATGCTTCTTATCTGTATGGGTTTAAAGGACCACTGTTAAAAAAAATCTTAAAATTCTAAATATATGTAAACACCTAAACATACCATTAAAATGAACCCCTTAAACCCCCCAACACACACACACACACTCTATTACTCAAAACGCTTGCATAGTAAAAAAGAAAAGGCAATTAAAAAAATTACATAAAGTTACCCGAGGGACTGAACATTAATTAGTGATGGATGCAAAACAGAAAAATACACCTTTTTGTTTCTAAATAAAATATTGACACCACACATTGTACTAGGGAAATATTTTAAACTTAATAACCGGGACAAATGGGCACATAAAATGTGTGGGTTTTATCCATAACATCCAGAACATTTTATTTTAAAACTGTCTGAAAACTGAGGAATACTTGCCCGGCGTTCCTGCGCCTTCCCGTTCCTCTGTGCTGGCCGGCGTTCCTGCGCCTTCCCGTTCCTCTGTGCTGGCCGGCGTTCCTGCGCCTTCCCGTTCCTCTGTGCTGGCCGGCGTTCCTGCGCCTTCCCGTTCCTCTGTGCTGGCCGGCGTTCCTGCGCCTTCCCGTTCCTCTGTGCTGGCCGGCGTTCCTGCGCCTTCCCGTTCCTCTGTGCTGCCCGGCGTTCCTGCGCCTTCCCGTTCCTCTGTGCTGCCCGGCGTTCTTGAGCCTTCCCGTTCCTCTGTGCTGCCCGGCGTTCCTGAGCCTTCCCGTTCCTCTGTGCTGGCCGGCGTTCCTGCGCCTTCCCGTTCCTCTGTGCTGGCCGGCGTTCCTGCGCCTTCCCGTTCCTCTGTGCTGGCCGGCGTTCCTGCGCCTTCCCGTTCCTCTGTGCTGGCCGGCGTTCCTGCGCCTTCCCGTTCCTCTGTGCTGGCCGGCGTTCCTGCGCCTTCCCGTTCCTCTGTGCTGGCCGGCGTTCCTGCGCCTTCCCGTTCCTCTGTGCTGGCCGGCGTTCCTGCGCCTTACCGTTCCTCTGTGCTGGCCGGCGTTCCTGCGCCTTCCCGTTCCTCTGTGCTGGCCGGCGTTCCTGCGCCTTCCCGTTCCTCTGTGCTGGCCGGCGTTCCTGCGCCTTCCCGTTCCTCTGTGCTGGCCGGCGTTCCTGCGCCTTCCCGTTCCTCTGTGCTGCCCGGCGTTCCTGAGCCTTCCCGTTCCTCTGTGCTGCCCGGCGTTCCTGAGCCTTCCCGTTCCTCTGTGCTGCCCGGCGTTCCTGAGCCTTCCCGTTCCTCTGTGCTGCCCGGCGTTCCTGAGCCTTCCCGTTCCTCTGTGCTGGCTGGTGTTCCTGCACCATCCTCTGTAAGCGCCTCTGACCTGCTTGTGCTTCAGGAAGTTTTTGGAAGTACTCGCGTCTCCAAGTACTGCTGAAGCGATCGTTTCCGTACTGCTAGTGCATGCGCGCTACAGGTGCACTTGTCTATGAAAGTTCTCTGGTACTACTTCCAATGTGCTTTCACCGGGCACGGCCCATGACCAATGTCCAGTACAGAGCATTGGGAGGACAATATGCTATCCAGAGCCTTCTGTTTTCTTAGGTAAGTATTTAACCCCCGTTTTTTCCACTTCAGGTTTACTATCATTTCCAATGAATAAAGCCCCAATCCCAGCTTAAAGGGAACTTGGGGTGAGAGGGATATGGAGGCTGCTATATTTATTTCTTTTTAATCTATTCCAGTTGCCTGGCTGTTCTGCTGATCCTCTGCCTCTAATGCTTTCAGCCATAGACCCTGAACAAGCATTCAGCAGATCAGGTGTTTTACATTATTGTTAGATCTGACAGAATAGCTGCATGTTTGTTTCTGGTGTGATTCAGACACTACTGCAGCCAAATAGATCAGCAGGACAGCCAGACAACTGGTATGTTGAAAATGAAATAAATATGGCAGCCTCCATATTCCTCTCACTTCAGTTGTCCCTTGATGTAGAATTTCCTGCAAAGTTTCTGAATTTAGGGAGATTTGGAATTTGGTTATTCGGACCATCACCACTGTCCAACTCCTTCTCTGCCACTTGGAGGGTGGGATCTACATTCAGGGAACATTCACATTAGTGTGTTGCAGCTGCATAGTAACGCACCACCTATGCGACGTTCACAGTGCGATGGTGTAACGGGTTGTGGCATCATAAAGCAGTGCATGTGTATTACGGTAACAGTAAGAGTGAAGCATACTTTCCATTGACTGCTTCACTGTTCCTGACAACGTGAGCCTATGTGTACCACCGTTGTCCTGATCACAGGGAACACAACTGCCACTATGAATGTGGCCGCCTTGTCTTTGATCTTTACTCCCTCAACAGATGCATGTTGTTCTCAGTCTATCGGTCCTTCTTGGACATCTTTGCGTTGTACCAGCAACCAAATGCCATCTGCAAAGTCCACATCTTTGAATCGGTCATCAAGGCCAAATCACAGTCCTTTAGCAGTGTTCCCCAACCCTGTCCTCGAGGCCCACCAACAGTGCAGGTTTTGTGGAAATCCACAGAGGGTAGTTAAACAGCTCTGCTGAGACACTGATTACCTCACCTGTTTGTTTGTGGCTTTCTGCAAAACATGTACTGATGGGCCTTGAGGAAAGGGTTGGGGAACTTTAGAGCAGGGGTCCCCAACCTTTTCCGGCCTGGGGACCATTTTCTGGCCAAATTTTTTTTTCTCTGGCGGGGTTAGTGTGTGCGTGCGCGACCTAGTGGACAGTGTCGTGCGCAGCGGATTACGGGGGGAGGGGGGTCTGGGGTGCGGCGGCATAGCTAGCATAGTTGCCCCAGTATAGGGAGTTTAGTTGCCCCAGTATGGCTAGTATAGTGCCCCAGTATATAGCAAGCATAGTGGCCCGTATAGTGCCCTAGTATGGGTAGGTAGCAGGGCAGCAGCTTCCTGTAGCGGTAATATGCATCACCGTTACCATGGGAACCGCTGCCCTGCCTCCTTCTCTTCCTTACAGCAGCTGCGCAGGAAGCGCTGCTGTACGAGATGCTGCAAACAGGAGAGCGGCGCCTGGGGGAATATAAGAGAAGCGGGCGCCCGCTCATAAGGTAACAGGAGCGGCGGCCATGGGGGGAGGGGGGTGAGGTGACAGACCCGCCGCGGCCTAAAAGAAAACTGCCCACGGACCATCAGTGGGCGGCGGCCCACAGGTTGGGACCCATGCTCTAGAGGAGTTAAATGAGATGCTAATAAATCCTGCTTGCATGTGAAAATAATGCAAATTCTATGTGGCTTGGAATAAAGTCAGTCCAGTATGCTTCCTGCTCATTTTTCTTGGCCCAATTCATACTTACAATATTTTGCAGTCAAGCTTACCATACATAATGATTCAATGAAAGCATTACATTTTTCCTAGAAAAACTGAATAAAAATATATATATATTGTGCAAAAGCCCATTTATTTTAGTAATTCAACTTAAAGTTTTGTGGTTCTTTTTAAAAACGAAGGCTTCTTTTCCACGGACGGTTGATAGGCAGTGAAATGTCTCTCAAACTTTCACAACTGCTCACTGCTGCCTGGTAACTGCTCACTGCTGCACTGCTGCCTGGACACTGCTTGCTGAGCACACAGTTCAACATTCCGTGGTAATGAGGCCTTACACTTACCTATGGCTTCTACTGGCCCCCTGCAGCTGTCCTTTCCCGCGCCGTCCTCCTACGATTCTCCGTTCCCCACCGCCGGTCACCATCCAATTATTTGTCTAACTAAACTAATGCAACTGTGCCGCCATGCGTGTCCTCGTTCCCGCTCGCGTCTCCGGGAGCTTACTGTGCAGGCGCAGTACGAGAAAATTTCATACTTCACCTGCGCAGTAAGCTCCCGGAGACGGGAGTGAGGATGTGCGCGGGGAGTTGCATTCGTCTAGTTAGATGAATAATTGGATGGTGACCGGCGGTGGGGAACGGAGAATCGCATGATGACGGCGCGGGACAGGACAGCTGCAGGGGGCCAGTAGAAGCCCCCAGGTAAGTGTCAGTTTTTGTTTTTAAAAAGAACCACAGAACCCCTTTTAAAGAGAATTTGAGGTGAGAGGGAGATGGAGGCTGCCATGTTTATTTCCTTATAAGCAATACCAGTTGTCTGGCAGCCCTGTTGATCATCTGACATAAGTAGTGTCAAAACCCTGGAACAAGCATATGGCTAATGCAGTAATGGCTGTCCACATCAATTACAGTAAAAAAAAAAAAAAAACTTACATAGAGCCACTTATTCAGTTCATTTTCTCTCCTAAGTTTTCTCCTAGTAGATGATTATTCATCTTCTGTTCAAAGTAACTTTTCAGCATTTTTTGCGTGGTGGTGGCTTAAAGGACAACTGTAGTGAGAAGAATATGGAGGCTGCTATATTTATTTCCTGTTAAACAATACCAGATGCCTGGCAGCCCTGCTGATCTATTTGGCTGCAGTAGTGTGTGAATCACACCTGAAACAAGCATGCAGCTAATCTTGTCAGCTCTGTCAAAAATGTCAAACACCTGATCTGCATATGCTTGTTCAGGGTCTATGGCTAAGTATTAGAGACACAGGACAGCCAGGCAACTGGTATTGTTAAAAATATGGCAGCCTCCATAGCCCTCTCACCTCGGTTTCCCTTTAAAAGGTGAAACTAAAATATGAAATAGACTCATTACATGCAAAGCGAGCTATTTCAAGCCTTTATTTGTTATAATTTTGATGATTAAGGCTTACAGGTTATGAGAACCTCAAATTCAGAGGCTGGGAACACACTAAGCGTTGTGTTTTGCTGCATAAGCGTTTGTGCGTTTTGAGTGAGTTTGCATTTCGCACATAAAAATTGCAAATGCATTTTTGTTTATTTTGTATGCATATTTTTGTGTTTTATGCAAATCAGTAGGAAGTCAACAGAAAGCAGAAATACATAATTTTTTTGAAAAAAGCATAAAATGCACAAAACCACTATGGGCTCGTTTCCACTAGTGCGGCGTGCGTCTCGTAGACGCACGCCGGCACTGAGCGGGTGGGCGGGATCGCAGGCGATTCCCATCAGCCGTGCCATGCACGGCTATGGGAATCGCAGCCTCCGCCGCGAATTCTGTGGGGGTTTCCGGCCGAATCGCTACTGCAAGCGATTCGGCCGGCGGCGCCGTTGTCCCCTATGGCAGAGTTTCCCCGCGCGATTTGCCTGCGGGGAAACTCTGCGGATTCGCGGCCGTTTCCGCGAGAGTGGAAACGGGCCCTATACCATTTCTCACCATTGATATGCATTAGATGAGTTTTGGAAAAATATGCAACAAGTTCAGCATTTTCAAAAACGCACATTGCCAAACACAAACAAATGCGTTTTTTCATGCGCTCAATTGACTTACATTATGTGTGTTAACGCTAGCGTTTCTGCCTAGCATGTTCCTACCCTCAGAGCATTGTAAAAAGGTTCAATATTCTAGGCTCAAAGTGTCAGACTCTAATCAGCTAATTAACCCACAACACCTGCAAAGGGTCCTATTTCATATATTAGTTTCACATTTTAAGTTGAAATAAATGGATTTTAGCACAATATTCTAATTTTTCAAGTGTCACTTGTATTTTTTCTATCTGAAAAATCAATGGAAAAAAAATAGGTTTTTTGACTTATTGGCCATGGTGGAGAATTCTGTTCAATTCTTGAAAGAAAAAAAATGATCAGTGCTGCGTAATATGTTGGCGCATTCTAAATGCAATAAATAAATAGTGTTTGACTTTGAAGAATCAAACCAATCCAACAATCAAGCTAGGTACACACGTGAGATAAAAGTCTTTGGAAAAATGAAAAATCAAAGGCCAATGTTACCACCTTCCATGTAGCATGAGAGCCATACCTACATAGTCTATTCTAACCTATTGGCGACTGCGTCACGCCGATGGGCGTGGCGGCAGCCCCAGGACCTCCTAATGCCGATTGGGGTAAAGTCCTGGGGCTTGCTTTTGCAGGAGATCGTGCACACACTGTGTGCGCATCTCATGCTTGGTAGGCGGAGCTCCGCCTTCATTCTCCCAGTGGTGATCGCCACTCGGAGACTGTTAGACGGTGAAACCGCCGTCTAGTTGCCTTAGATCGCAGCACTGTACTGGGGACAACTGGGTGACACGGCTGTCCCCTCCATAGGCTGGGAAGTGATCGGCTGTCATCGGCTGAAGCCTATGACAGCCGATCACGCTGATTGGCTGGCGGGGGGAGTGAGGGAGAGGGATTAAAAAACAACAACACACATTTAATAACAAATAAAAATATTTGCTAAAAAATAAACATCTGGGGGGCGATCAGACCCCACAAACAGAAAGCTCTGTTGGTGGGCAAAAAAAGGGGGGGGGGGATCACTTGTGTGATTAGCATGTGACGCTTGGTGTAGTGGAGCGCACATGCAGCCCAGAGGAGACAGAGGGATCTGCGTGGTTTTGAGCCGCTTGCTATGCGCCGGCCAGAAGTGAAGAGGGGAGGACGTACTGCGCACACAGGGCACAGTATGTCCGGGTGGGGGGGGTCAATCAAGTCGCTGGACACCGGGATCAATATTAGACTAACGGCGGCAGACGGAGGGGGGCAGGAGGAGATAATGGTATGTACTTTTAACCCCCCACACGCTGCAGCAATCTTTTTTTTTCAGCTGTGGTATCCTTTAAAGCTGCAGTGGCCTATTTTACAAAAAATGGCCTGGTCTTTAGGGGGGTTAACACTGTGGTCCTCAAGAGGTTAAGCTGAGTACACACATCAGATAAAAATCTGATGTAAACTGAGGAATTCATCTGTCGCAGAGGTTTGTCATGGAGGTTTGAAGGACCGATCTTTCTAAAGATGCTGTACACATGCAAAAGATCAGTTCCTACAGAATGCTTTCATTGTCTATCTGGAGATCTTATACATACCTTAATCTAATGGAAAGTCATCTGCAGATCAGATCCACCAGGATGAATCTGAAATATTGAGAGATAATTATCTTTCATCTATAGAAAAATCTGTAGATAACTTTTGCATCTTTTGAGGTCTTTTGTGAATATTTTTTTTTACAATCTTTCATTTTTAAAGACTTTTCTCTGTGTACCCAGCTTAAAGAGGAACTCCAGTGAAAATAATGTAGTAAAAAAAGTGCTTCATTTTTTACCATAATTATGTATAAATGATTTAGTCAGTGTTTGCTCATTGTAAAATCTTTCCTCTCCCAGATTAACATTCTGACATTTATTACATGGTGACATTGTTACTGTGGGCAGGTTATTTAGCTGTTTCTAGCTGCTCTGTCTGTTACAGACAGCTAATAACAGCTATTTCCTGTCTCTGAACATTGTTACATTGTGGCAGTTTGCCAGCAGTACCGCGGTATTCAGAGCCTCTTGTGGGAGGGGTTTCAGCACAAAATCAGTCACACAGCGCCCCCTGATGGTCTGTTTGTGAAAATCATTGTATTGCTTGTGTAAAATGGGGTATCAGCTACTGATTGAGATAAAGTTCAATTCTTGGTTGGAGTTTCTCTTTAAGTATTCAAAATCTGTTGGCCCTCCTACTACATGGAGGTGGAAAAAAATGGCCATTCATCTGCAGCTAAAAATCAGATATGTGTGGACCTTTAGTCAAGAAAACTGAATTTAAAAGATCTACAGAAAAAAAATTGTTGGTGTGTGGGAGCGTTCCGCATCTCATTTAAGAATCACCCACGTTTCCCTTTTGCTGAGAATACTGCAATAACAGCTGTTGCCTGATCGGTTCCTCTGGGCGGCTGCTTCTTGTTCACGTTTTCCTTGCACCGCTCTTCTTAACCTCCTTAGCGGTATGCCTGACACTGTGTCGGGCATAACGCTCTCTGGCCCCAGGAGTCTCCCATAATGAAATCATTGTCTCAAATGACTGTAAACCCTTTAGCTAGCACTAGGCTAGCTAGTAAAGGTGTTGGGCACCCCCGGATCCCCAGCGATCCCCCGGTTTATACATTACCCAGCCTGGATCCAGCGATCGCGCAGCCTCCCTGCACAGCTCCGGTCTCTATGGGGAGGATCGGGTTTGCGCATGACGTCATGTGCGATCCTCCCCATAGTGAAGACCGGAGCTGTCCGGGGAGGCTGCGCCGATCGCTGGATCCAGGCTGGGTAATGTATAAATGGGGGATCAGGGGGTGCCGCACACCTTTACTAGCTAGCCTAGTGCTAGCTAAAGGGTTTACAGTTATTTGAGACAATTATTTTATTATCAGGGAAAAAAGTAACAAAACCTCCTGAGCAGCGTAACGCTCAGGAGGTTAATAAATCAACCCAGAGATTGTTAGGGCTTGTTCACATCTAGGACGTTTTCGTGGGTTTTTTAAGCACTGACGATTTCAGAAAAGTTTGAGAGAGTTTACATCTTAGTGGTTCGATTCTGATCCACTCACCAAAGCGCTGCCTGTACCATTTTCTGGACGATTTGCCTATAATGGAAGGTATAGGGAAATCGCAAAGCGCTTGAAAAAGCACTTTGTATAGCGATTTCCCGAGCGCTTTCATGAATAAATACATTGTATTTATTAATTTCCGGGTAAAAGAGTTCACTTCCTGACTGACGAAAAAAAAAAACCTCTGCAAAAGTGCTTTAAAAAGTGCTTTATACAGCGCAAGCAAAAAATTGCTCAGCATTTGTAGAAGCGCTTGCGATTTATGATGTGAACAAGGCCTTAGAGCTGGTGCAGACCAAGTGCCCTGCTGAGCGCTTTGAAAAGCGCTTGGCTAATGTATTTGGGAGAAAATCATATCACTCTTGTGTGATCCATCCCATTCAAACGCAAATGCGGGTCCTGCAGCATTTCTGCGATTATCTGAGGCGATTCAGCCTCAATGTTAAGTGTAGGAAAATGGAAAAATGCTCTGAAAAGCACTAGAACTGAGCAATTTTCCAAGCGTTTTTGTTACAGAAGCTGTTCAGTTACAGCTCTACTGTAACAAAAATATAACAATCACTACACCAAAACGCGGCAAAAATCGCTAGGTATGATTAGAAAATCGCTAGGCATGATTAGAAAAACTGATTCATGTCAGTTCTTTATATTTAGGACTATAGACAAGAACGTTGTAGAGCGGCCAGAGCTGATAACTTATGGAGTCTGGTTCCTTATGGTCAGGTAGCACTTTACCAGTTCTTGTGGGTATTTTTTAATCGGTTGGTTCATCTGCATATCTCAGAAATACAAAACCACATCAGAGTACTATGAATACGGGAAGGAGCACTGAGGTCATTTCTGGCTGATATACTGCAGGTATGAGTTCCTAAGCTTGTGTAGGAATGCCCTTTATAATACTGGGTGTTGCCCATTTAAGTGGAGTGTTTGTAAACCAGAAGAATTATGGAGAGACCATGAGCAGAGCTGGTGGCTCAGGTGGTTGGAGGTCTGACCTGCCATGCTGGACACGCCAGTTCCATCCCCCACTAGCCTTGTGATGAAAGTGATCTTTGGAGTGGGAGAAATGAATGCTTAATTAGGGTTGGAGGAAAAAGTCTACCATGATTTAAAGGTAGATAAATGTGGCCCATGTCATGTAGAAATAGAGGTAAAGATGTTTTAGAGCAGGCCAGAGAAGATGACTTGGGGAGTTGGGTTCCAGTTCAGATTTTGGTGACATTTTTTTGTTTTCATTGGTGGATGTCTTGTGTTTCTGAGATAGGAAAATGAACCAGTGTGTGTATAGGTCCCAGGAGTAGCACATGGGCAATTTTTCTGCCTGGTGTGCTGCAGGTATGAGTTCAAATCCTGCTGAGCTTATGTAAAATGCCTGTTGTAATACTGAGTGTTTACTATTTAGTGATCTGTGAAGTGTTTGTGAAGATGTGAAGTATGATGGACGAAGAGATGTGTGCATGGCCAGAGCTTGTGGCTCAGTTGGTTGGAGGTGTGACCTGCTATGCTGGAGTCTCCCAGTTCAATCCCCTGGGTGGCTATGTGGTATAAATGAAGTTTGGAGTTCAGCACTATCATGGTTAAAAGCTTTGGTATGTGCAGATTGAAGGGTGGTAAGTTTATGGAGAGAGGTGGGTGGAGTAGTAATTTAGGGTGGGAGGGGGAAAAAAAAAAGCAAAAAATTTGCTAAGTACAACTTTTGAAGGGGGCTGCCCTGAGCAAGACAGCCCACTTCAAATATTGTCAGATGTATGGACCACCCAGACAACGGGCAGAGAAGAAGGCCCATGCCTTTTGGTGTTTCTGATGCAAGCTACAGGCAACCCTCTTATGCCTGGGACTTGGGAGCTGCGGTGGGTTGTCCATGACCACAAGGCCTTCACTCAGAGGGGCCTGGGCTCAGGTTTCTCAGCTATGCTGTCAGAGTCCACCTAGGATTGAACTCAGGTTTCTCAGCAATGCTGTCAGAGCCTGCCCAATGTTAGAGCTCAGGTTGCTCAGCTCTGCTGTCAGAGTCCATGATTGAACTCAGGCTTCTCAGCAGTGCTGTCAGAGTCCTTATCTCTGAGCTATCTCCTTCTCCCAAACACAATGCTGCTCGTTCTTATATTTCACATTGATCAATCATTCACAAACGTAATAAAGAAGCACCCAGAATAGAACCAATGACCACAAAGCTAGCCAGGGGATTGAACTGTGGTCTCCAGCATTGCAGACCAGAGCTTCTACAACCTGAGCCATCAGCTCTTGCTGTACACAAAGCTCTTCGTCCATCATACTTATAGCTTAAAAATGAGAACGATAGCTCTGTTTTCAGACCACATGTTAAAAGCTTGTAGGCCTAAAGTATGATGGACGAAGTGATTCATGTACAATCAGAGCTGATGGCTCAGGTGGTTGAAGGTTTGACCTGCAATGCAGGAGACCCTAGTTCAATCCTCTGGCTAGCCTTGTGGTGCAAGTGAAGTTTGGAGTGAGAAGGTCTGATCTATGGTTCAGAGCTTTCACATGTCCAGGTAGAATGGTGTAAAATTTAAGGTGAGAAATGATTTAGGATGTAGAGTGGATGCAGCTTTACTGTACTTCTCAGTCAGTGCTCACATACTGTATAATATACTGTTAATGTGTGAATTAGTTTTATTGGTGAGGATAAAATTAGAGAGTAGTATTAATTTTGTGTGACTTGAGACGAGGTGATGGCTTGAAACGGTGTTCAATGCACCATAAGGAAAGCTTGATGTCTCTTGACTCAGGAGTTAATTAGCCCTCGTATCTCTATCATTATCCGTGGTGTATAAACCCCACATTCAATTGTTCCACTTAAAGTTGCGTACACACAGTCAATGATTGTTCATAACAAATTTTGGTCAATGACCTCTACCAACAATTCTTTCTAAATTACTTCTACTAATCGCAAACAATACTCAATGATGTCCACCACCATGATTGTTCTGGACAGCCGGAAACGAGGTTGTCCTGTGGGTGCATCAGAGGAAGTGGAGTGTCGATGTTCATTCGTTCTTGCGACTTTTCCGTAATTCCAGAGCAAACAGAGAAAATTCAGGTAGGGCTCAATCACACTAGGGATGTTTTTAAAATCGCCCACAAAGCATTTGTGCAATTTATCTCTATGAGAAGGTTCATATCAGCGCGGTTAGTGCGCTGTGCATTCAGCAGAGCGGTGCCTGCCTGCAACATTTTTAGGGCATTTTTGCTATAATGGAAGGTATAGGAAGAACGCTAAACACTCACAAAACCGCTTTATGTGGCTTTTGCGTTCTCGTTTTTTTTTTTTTTAGAATAAATACATCGTATTTATGCTTTTCTGGGTCAAAGAGTGCACTTCTTGACTTGCGTTAGGGAGTGAATTACAAAACCACTCTGGAAAAGTGCTTAGAAAAGCGATTTTACCAGAAAAGCAGCACGCAGTAGAGCGGGGAAAAAAACACAAAAACACACCGTTTGCATTTTGGATTTTAGATGTGAATGAGGCTGTAGAGGAGGCCTGCAGAACTATATTTTCTGCATACCTTGTTACCTATTTCCTGGTTCTGCAGAGGTGTCGGTTACAGAAAGATCGTTCAGCATTTCCCAACTTTTATGATCACTACTGATCAAGCATGATTATCACCCAGAAATATCGGCCGGAAATATCAGACGAGTTGGATTGGTCATCAGGGCCAGCCTTTGACACTAAGGTCACCACATAATAAGGGACGCCGACAGGATGCTCTCAAATTCTTAAAGCGTATTGACATGTCACATCCAGCGACGAAGCCTCTGTCAAGCCTCATGTGAGCTGCTAGAACGCACCAGCACGTCACATGCAGCGACGGAGCATCTGTCACGCCTCATGTGACCTGCCGAAACGCACCAGCGCGTCACATCCAGCGACTGAGCCTCTCTCACGCCTCATGTGACCTGTCGGAAGGTACTGACATGTCACACGAGGAGCGACACTTATGTAATGAAGATAGATGGCTCATACAGAGCCATGGTCATTGGATGCTGAGAGGTGGGTAACCAATCTCCACTCTGCATGGGGGGTGGGGAGATATATTATCTGCTACCTATACTTGGAGAAACTACGTAATATGGGGGGGTCTGCTGCCAAAACTGGGGGACACATAATACTGGGGAAATTAATACTAATTCGCGGAGAAAAGGATCCCGCTACACCGGATGGCAGTAAAAACATCCAATTCTTTATTTAATGCATCACAGGACAAACAGGTGCAGGTTCACACGTATCGGAGCTCTCAATGGCTCCTTAATCATAGCTAACTAACAGGTATATATAGTCAGGTAGCCATCCCCCTAGTAGGAGTGGCTCCTGTCTTAAAGCACTACACATACAAATATATATATATTGGTGTAGTGAAGTGACATAATTTAAAAAGATGAAACAGTATACAAACAGTACCATATCAATGTACGTCAGTAATATACATAAATAAGCAGAGTTTCCACAAGCCCAAAGTAAAGGGGAGGGGGGGGGGGGAGGGAAATGAAAAAAAAAATCATACTAGGGGCACATCTGAAACCTATCCTAAGGGGGCACATCCACTATCTATATTGAGGGGGCTACCCAATACTGGGGATGAACCTAATACTGGGGTAATAAATACTGGGGGCACAGCTGGCTACTTGATACTAATATCTAGGGGCATTCCTTTTTTAAGAGGGTGTTGGAGGCGGTAGGCTTCCGGTAGCGTCTCATGATCAACCAATCACCCTATACTTCCAATTCAAGGTCAAGAAAACTTAGCTGGTCCTACTGCAAATGTAAATAGCATATTAAGTTTAATGTCATTTAGGTGTTCCACAATATAGTGCGGGACCAGAAGACTAAATTGTCATCCACCTACCTAGACCAACCATGTCTCCATATTATGAATATAATTCTGCTCCCAGGTTGCTATAAAGATATTGGCATATGTACACCCTGCAGATGTACCAATAGCAGTACCAGCATTAATAGTGTTGGTTTTCTGTCCACTGTTCAGCAAATGCCTTTTTAGGCTACTTTCCCACCAAGACGTTGCATATGGTCGCATAACATGCCCCTAACGCAATGTATGGTGGTGTTGAAGTTGGACGTCAGATTGAGCTGCGTTATGCAGCTCTCAAAGCAGCCGCTCCAGGTTAGTGATAGGAAGTCCGGACCTTGTAAGGATTCGGATCATTTGAATCGGATCATTGAAAAGATCCGGATCTTTGAACCAAATCATTTGAATCATTTTACTAGGGAAGCAGACTGGGTGAAATGACTAGCAGGACAGGACTTTCCCTGCACTGTACATTCTGTATGTTCCTGTTTCTTCCAGACAGACATCCACTGTGAACCGAATCTTTCACGGTGATGATCCGGATGATTCGACTCACAAAAACAATCCGGATGTAATGAACGATTCGTTCATGATACGGACAACACTACAGTCCCACCACGAGTCACCACAGTGCAGTGAATATTAATTAGACATATGGCTGGCGCATAGGAGGAGGGGAGACCTCCTTCTCCAACATTACTGAGCATGTGCAAACAGTCTAACGCTGCTTAGCCTAGTATAACGTACAGCATGCAGCACTTTGTTTAAACGTGTCATGCTTTACTATGTAACGCAACGTGTGCACTGTGAACAGCACATTGATTTTACAGTGCTGTGAGTTAGGCTGCCTTACTGGCTGCTGTAACATGGAACTTTAAAGGGAACCTTAACTGAACGGGAGGTAAAGAGTTTCACTTACCTGGGGCTATTACCAGCCCCCTGCAGCAGTCCTGTGCCCTTGGAGCCGCTCTGGAATTCTCTGGTCCCCCTCTGTCACTTAGTTTCGTTTTTGACGGCTCACCAGTCGGCCGGCCGTCATGCGTATTATTGGACGCATTCCCTACTGCAATTAGCGCTGTTGCGGACAAAAATACGCGTTGCCGCAGTCCGCACGCGTAGATATGCGGCAACACGTATTTTTGTGCGCGTTGCGGCCCGCACCAGCGCTAGGTGCAGTAGGTAATGCGTCCAATAATACGCATGGCGGCCGGGCGACTGGTGAGTCGTCAAAAAAACGAAACTAAGGGCCCATTTCCACTATCGCGAATTCGCATGCGTTTTTCGCATGCAAATTCGCATAGCAATACAAGTGAATGGGACTGTTTCCACTTGTCAGGATTCCGTTGCGTTTTTCTGTGCAGAAAAAATTTGCATGGCAGAGCCATCAGAATTCGCATATCGCATACCGCTATGCGAATCGCATACAATGTATTTACTAGGAAATTCGCATGAGGTTTGGGTATGTGAAATTTCGTGCGAATGCGCATGCGAATTCGCATAGAAACAATGGAAAAGCACACCAGCACTGCCACGGTTAAATTCGCATACATCGTCATCCATGCGAATTTTCATTCGCATGAAAATTCGCATAGACCCGCATGCGAATTCTTACCGCACAAGTGGAAATGCAGCCTAAGTGACAGCGGGGGACCAGAGGATTCCAAAGCAGCTCCGAGGGCACAGGACTGCTGCAGGGGGATGGTAATGTAGTGGCTGGATAGTGTACTGGTTAAGGGCTCTGCCTTTGACATGGGAGACCAGGGTTCGAATCCTGGCTAGGTCAAGTACCTATTCAGTGGGGAGTTCAAGGCAAGACTCCCTAACACTGCAGGGTGGCCTCTTGAGCGTGTCCCAGTGGCTGCAGCTCTTGAGCGCTTTGAGTCCGACAGGAGAAAAGTGCTATACAAATGTTTGGATTATTATCATTATTAATAGCCCTAGGTAAGTGAAACTCTTTACACCCCCCTCCCCCCCCTCCCCCCCCCCCCCGTTCAGTTAAGGTTCCCTTTAACGTCCCACAACTTAAATGAGAAAGATATGGAGGCTGCCATATTTACTTCCTTTTAGGCAAGTGGGGGTGAGGTGAAGGATCACTTTAGGGAAAAAAAACAAAACACAGACACAACGGGAGCCCGATAGCCCAATATGTCACTATTTTCTGAAATGAATTAGTCAACAACAAGAAATCTACTCACAAAGGTAGGTTGCAATAAGGGGCAACAAACCACTTGAAGCAGGTGGAGAGAATCAGCCTAACTCCACTGGCCAGATGGAATTCGTTGCATTCTTTAAACATTGTAGATTAGATACAGTATGCAGGAGGCTATACCACTGCAGACTAAAGCATACAAACCACCCCTTGAGAGCAACGATGGGGAGGTGAAACGTGGCACAGCAAAGGTTAACAGGTGCCCAGGATGAGTAAAACTTTGTTAAATCAATAAAATAAGAGGTGGCTTACCTCTCCAGTTACACTAAAGCTGAGTACACACGTACGATAACAATCATTCGAAAACGAACGATAACGACAATCGGACAATTGGATAATCGTGCGTTCCAAATTTTCCAACGATCGTTTTTTTGGACGATAACGACCGTTATCGTTCAATCCGACCGATCCAACCCGGCAGATTTTTTCTAAAGATAATCGTTCAATCGTTGCAGTGTGTACAAAGATCGTCCGATAATGATTATCTGTGGAGTAGTACGCATGTTCTTATTGCCTGTCATAATGTCACTCCCATTTGCGCACGCATTTTTTTTATCGTTCGTCGTTCAGTACTTTATACTTATATTGTTCACATGTGTACACAATCGTTCATTACGAACGATCTTTTCGGTCTAATTTGAATATCGTGTAAACGTCACGAATCGTTCGTAACGAACGATCTTTATCGTACGTCTATACGAACCCTTAGGCCCTGTACACACATGCGTTTTCAAAATGCTGGCAATTTTTGCCGGCGTTGTTGTTTTGCTGGAGTGATTTTTCTGCGATTTTCACACGGAAAAATCACTAAACGGTGCGGCGATTTTGTGGCAATCGCATTTAGCACTTCTATAGTACTAAAACGCGATCAGCTGGAAATCGCCTGAAAATGGTGCAGGCTACTCGTTTGTGTTTGCAGTTTTGGGCCGTTTTTGGGCGATTTGCACAAATCGCCCGAATGAGAACAGGCCCATAAACTTTTATTACCCTAGCGCTTTAAAAAGCGCTAGCGTTTGAGCGGTTTTCCGAAATCGCGGCAAAACGCTCTAGTGTGAATGCGGCCGAACAAGGATTTAAAGCAGATCCGAGATGAAAAACTAACTAGAACAAGTAAATTGTCTATATATCTTATCTAAAGTTTAGATAGTTTACACAGCAAATCAAATAGTTTATGATTATTTATTCCTGTGATACAATGACAGCAGCCATGTTCTGTTTGTCACAGGCTGAGGGCTGGAAATGCTATCAGCTTGCCTGTGTGTAATGTGACAAATTCAGTCCCCTCTCCTCCTCTCCTCCTCCCTCCTCCCCTCTGCCTCGGAAATCAGTGGCTAATAACCTCCTCCTCCTGCCCAGACTGAGCTCCCATAAGCCCTTGCTACTAAGGCTGAGAGTGCCAAGGCTCTCTGGAGAAGCTGTGGGCAAGCCTTGTTTAGTTTATAGGGAATAAGAGTATTAAAACAAAACAAAAAAAGTATTTGGCTTGAGGAATGCCCTATAAACTATATAAAAGGAACACAATTATGCAATGAGTAAAAGTTCATCTCGGATCTACTTTAACAACAAAAAGATTTGTATTTCCTTTTAAACAATACCAGTTGCCTGGCTATCCTGCTGATCCTCTGCCTCTAATAGTTTTAGCCATAGACCCTGAACAAGCATGCAGCAGATCAGGCGTTTCTGACATTATTATCTGATCTGACAAGATTAGCTGCATGCTTGTTTCTGGTGTGATTCAGACACTACTACAGCCAAATAAATCGGCGGGGCTGTCAGGCAACTAGTTGTTTAAAAGGAAATAAATATAGCAGCCTCCATATTCTTCTCACTACAGTTGTCCTTTAAGCCACCACCACACAAAAAAATGCTGAAATGTCACTTTGAACAGAAGATGAAAACTCATCTCCTAGGAGAAAACTTAGGAGAAAACAATGAATTGAATATGTGGCTCTATGTAAGTTTTTTTTACTGTAATTGATGTGGTGAGCCCATATGGGTGTAGGCATGTACCTTGAAATGCTCGCTCCTGTGAGAGCGTTGTGAGATACGACCAATGCTGGGAATACACAATGAGATTTTTCAGATTTACCGTCTGATCGATTTCCATTCACTTCTATGAGAAATCGATCAGAAAAACAATCTAAAATCAGATCGGACATGTCGGAAATTATCTATCGAACCATCTATCTGCCCGAAAATCTCATGGTGTATTGCCAGCATAAGGAATGATTGGTAATCCGATACGCATGAGCCAATATGCCTGTGTCCAAAATGCTTTCCAATAAAGATTGGACGTTTTAACTTTCCTGTGAAGGGGACTGTTCCTGGAGTTATATGGCTGAACCCATGTCCAGCTCCTGGATCGTTTTATAGAGCGCTGAGCTGTGATACTTTCTCCTATGTGTGAATCCAAATCTCCAGGTTATGTATTCTCTGCACATCCAGTTGGTCAATCAGATGCAGCCTGCCTGGGAAGTGCTGCCATCTCCTCCTGCTCCTAGTATATTTGACTGCCCTGATTCCAAGATCCATAAATCTCCATGTAAGAGTGTCATTATCAGTATCACATTGGCCTCAGCGGCAAAGGACAGAGCCAATCACCATCCTATGATCCTATATCCAATCTGTTAGGATATTGAGATTCAATTGTCTGCTCCACCTACAGTAATACTGCGTTTTTTCGTGTGATTCTCCGACCCGATCATTTCCGCACTCGATTCTGCGCTCGATTCTCTTCTCTTTATTCGTTTCTCTTATCTTTTTCCATTCACCGCTATGAGAAATCAAGTGCGGAAACGATTAGAAGCAATATCGGACATGACGGATTTTATCTATCTAATCCATCTATCGCACGAAAAAACATAACGTGTGTATCCAGCATAACATAGAAGTGCTGCAGTCTAGGTGCTGCATTCTGGCTGTATGTTAATGTTGTGTCTCAATAAAGTTTGTTGTTGTGTCTGATCAGCCTCATGGTCAGTAGAACAATTAATGTGACCTTCACAAATAGAGATGATCAAGCTGATTTGGAACAGCAGTCCAAACCCTTCGTATCAGAACTCTAATTTAAACTAAAGGGGACCACAGCAGGGGGAAGGTTAGCTCACCCTTGTCGCTGCTTCTGTGCACTGCACTCCGCGTCGTGTTTCAACTCTCATATATTTCCTCCTTCCATCCAGCTGTTACAGAGGAAGTATCGAAGAGCAGGAACACCACGTAGAGGGCAGCACACAGAGGTGGCTACAAGGGTGAGTTAAACCCCTCTAACCACCACCACCAACTCAGTCCACTTAAGTTTAAATATGACTTCTAATGGGAAGGATTTGGTTCGCCTGACGCCTGTTGATAGCCTCTGCTCACAATGCAGCTGTAGACAATCTGTAAGAATGGAAAAACGTTTCTCACAGCGATCGATATTCTGTGCACAAAGCATCCATAGGATCTGGTGGGAAATGAGACAATAATTTATTAGATAGCACAGAGACCTCACAACCCAGCACAGGCGTTACAGAAATAAATTATAAATATTTTTATTTTGGATTTATACAGTGCTATCATCTTCTGTGGCGCTGATTACACACACATTCATTATTTCAGAGCTTTGCGTTTCTAAAGTGAATAAATACGTAAAAGCAAGTACACAACTATTTCACACGCAAATGATAAATATGAAGCTCCCAGCTTTTTATTTTGTAATCTATAAACACAACTGATGAGTTTTTGCCTAATAGACACAAGGGATTAGTGAGGAAATTCTGACTAATACATTGCAGAAAAGCTTCTGTCTGAGGCTGCGGTCATCTCAGACACGATGTAAAGAAGAGAGATGGGCAATGAGATAATTCTTATAGTTGATGCAAGATTATGCAAATGTATGCAGCTTGAACATGGACCAATCAAATTTGACCTTGGCAGGCTTAGAATTTGCAAACTCCTGCATCAGCTCAGAGTTTTGTGCATCTCATGGACCGCCCATAGTAGAAACTAGTTGTCCTATAAAGCAGCTGGGATGAGAGTGAGCAGGTGTGGGGCCGATGCATAACTACAAATCATCCCCCTACGATGTGTTGATACACCGTACCCCATGGTGATAACCATAACCAGGAGGCCCATCTGCCAACAACCACAATGTGACCACCATAACCCTCCACCAATAAGACGTGCGGCCACCATGACTCAATCCATCCATTCATCCATCAGTGTGGCCACTATGAAACCCTCCCACCCATCCACTAGTGTGGTCACCATGACTCCTTCACACCTATCCATTAGTGTGGCCACCATGACTCCTTCACACCCATCCATTAGTGTGGCCACCATGACTCCTTCACACCCATCCATTAGTGTGGCCACCATGACACCATGACTCCCTCACACCAATCCCACTCACCCATTAGTGTTGCCACCATGACTCCATCGATCCATCCATTAGTGTGGTCACCAAGACTCCCTCCGTCCATTAGTGTGGCCACCAAGACTACCTCCATACATTAGTGTGGCCACCATGTCTCCCTCCCATCCTTCCATTAGTGTAGCCACCATGTCTCCCTCCCATCCTTCCATTAGTGTAGCCACCATGTCTCCCTACCATCCATCCATCAGTGTGGCCACCATGTCTCCCTACCTTCCATTTATCCATCCGTGTGGCCACTAAGACTCCCTCCATCCATTAGTGTGTTCACCATGACTCCTTCACATCCATCCATTAGTGTGGCCACCATCTCTCCCTCCCATCCATCCATCCATTAGTGTGGCCACCTAGACTCCCTCCATCCATTAGTGTGGCCACCATGACTCCTTCACACCCATCCATTAGTGTGGCCGCCATGTCTCCCTCCCATCCATTCATTAGTGTGGCCACCAAGACTACCTCCATCCATTAGTGTGGCCACCATGACTCCTTCACACTTATCCATTAATGTGACCACCATGACTCCTTCACACTCATCCATTAGTGTGGCCACCATAACTCCATCCATCCATTAGTGTGGCCACCATGACTCTCTTCACCCATAAGTGTGGCCATCATGACATTCTTCACCCATAAGTGTGGCCACCATAGCAGCCTCTACCCATTATTCTGTCCACCATGGCAGCCATCCCCCATAACAAATGTGTCCACAACACTTGCCCTGGAGGGAAGCCCCTGTAACACAAGGAGATGCAGGATAAGAAGTTGGTTGCCCTCATAGCTCTGTCCCTGCCTATTGTTTGGCTTCTGGTATGAAGAAATGAGTCATCACACTTGGCTCAGCTGCACAGACCAACAAGAAGTGGAGACCAGGCATGATGGGATAAAAACACTGGTCTGAGATATGACAGAAAAATCACTTAACCTGCTGTTCCAGCACCACAGTCTATAGCTATCTACATAAAGCATCCACAGAGAAGTTCCGTGCTCTTTGTGATATGGATGATGGACTAAAAACAGGATTCCCAACAGATAGGTTATTCTACAGATTTAACTGATTGGAGACCGAGATACACAAAATGGAGAAACCTCTTATGATCAGTGTTGGTTTTGTCAGAAGTTTAGGCAGAGTTTAGGCAGGCCACAGACTAGTTTAGGTTATCTGCCACTGGACCAACCTTTACAGTCTGCATAATACGATGACCCAACATTCCACAGAAAGCGTATAAAATTATGTGTAAACTGTTCTCATTCAGGCCCATTTATGAATACTCACAGGGGTTTATGTTTAGATTGGCTGGATTCTTTGTTTACATTTTCTCTAAGGCCCGTTTAACACTTGCAGGTTAAACCTGCGTTGTGTTACCCTATTTTACCGCAAGGGAGTACAAAAGCAATGAAAGTCTATGAAGGCTTTCACATTTGTTGCGGTTCACTGTGGTGCGCTGGAAGTATCAAAGCTGACACAAGGGCATCAGCATGTTACCGCAAGCACCAAACTTAACACACAGTGTTTGAGGTCTATAGGCAACCCGTGTAGAGTAAACGACGGAGCATGGTGCGCCGCAGTGCTAATGCGTGGATCCATGGGAATCCCAGTGACGTACTTCCGGACAAGCGTGAGCTGACCGAGAGATGTTGCTATGCATACTGAGCGGGGGGCAGGGCTATGCATATGACCCTATCAACACGCTCTGCCCAGCAGGGAGTACATCACTGAGCGGGGGGCAGTGCCATGCAAATGACCCAGTCGGCGCACTCTGCCAAGGAATCATACGCAGGGCCGGATTTGCAACTCAAAGGCCTGTAGGCACAGACGTTCTGAAACCCTAAACCCTGCCCCTGAACACAGGCCACATCTCCAAGTTAAAAACTCTAATCCCTACCTTATGCCACTAATTGTCCTTATAATCTTACACTATAGTCACTGTCTCATATCATTCTTAGTGACATGAAACAAGGATTAGGGTGTAAGTGCCTGATGTCAATGATATGAGGCAGGTATCAGACTGTAAGCTCCTGAGGTCAGTGATCTAAGGAGTAGGGTCCGCCTCCTTAACATACAGCGCCTGTAGGCACGTGCCTACAGTGCCTTATGGAAAATCTGGCCCTAATCATACGAGTGAGTTTTTGTTTCCTTGCAGAGCGATGTGTCATAAGCATCACATCACACCGCAACGCAAAGTAAAACCGGCCTAAAAGTCCCACCATATAACAGATACTGAGATTAAACACATTTCACTGGTAAAATACCAATCAAAAGTCTGTAAGTCCATCAGTACTTTACATTAAAGGGTCTGAAGGAAATACCCCATGTCCCCCAAATGCCACCCATTACAATATCTTATTTTTCTTCAGAAACAATGTGAATTTCTGGCTACACAACCTAATAACACGTCCTCCTTTTGGAGTGGGTCTCATTAATTTCTACCCATAAACTTTCTCTATGGTCTCCGTAACTTTCACCACTTCTTCTTCAAACTCTTCCTCAAACTCATCCACCTCTGCCGTGGCCTCCTGGTACTGTTGGTATTCAGCTATCAGATCCTGGGTGTTACACTCGGCTTCTGTGAACTCCATCTCATCCATCCCTTCGCCTGTGTACCAGTGGAGGAAGGCCTTTCTGCGGTACATGGCCGAGAACTGCTCAGTAATACGTTTGAAGATCTCCTGGATTGCTGTGTTATTACCAATAAAGGTGGACGACATCCTAAGTCCACGAGGTGGGATGTCACAAACAGCAACCTTGACATTGCTGGGGATCCACTCGACAAAATAAGCACTGTTTTTGGACTGCACTGCCAACATCTGCTCATCCACTTCTTTGGTGGACATCTTTCCACGGAAGATTCCAGCCACAGTTAAGTAACGGCCGTGGTGAGGGTCACAAGCGGTCATCATGGTTCTGGAGTCAAACATCTGCTGGGTGAGTTCAGGCACGCTCAGAGCTTTATATTGTTGGCTTCTGCGAGATGTAAGAGGAGCAAATCCAGTCATGAAGAAATGAAGACGAGGAAAAGGCACCATGTTGACTGCCAGTTTTCTCAAATCTGCATTGAGCTGTCCAGGGAATCGCAGAGATGTAGTCACACCACTCATGGTCATGGACACTAGATGGTTGAGGTCGCCATAGGTTGGATTAGTCATCTTCAGCGTACGGAAGCAGATGTCATACAAAGCTTCATTGTCGATGCAGAAGGTCTCATCGGTGCTCTCAATCAGTTGGTGGATAGACAAGATGGCATTGTAGGGTTCCACCACTGTGTCAGAGACCTTGGGTGAAGGCATAACGCTGAAGGTGTTCATTATCCTATCTGGATATTCTTCTCGGATCTTGTTTATAAGAAGAGTGCCCATTCCGGAACCGGTTCCTCCACCAAGAGAGTGCACCAGCTGGAACCCCTGGAGACAGTCACAGCTTTCACTCTCCTTCCTCACCACGTCCATCACGGATTCTATCAGCTCCGCCCCTTCCGTGTAGTGGCCTTTTGCCCAGTTGTTGCCGGCTCCAGAATTTCCTGTTGGGTTAAACCATACCAAAGATTAGCATGCCACAGCGTTCTGTAATTTTTAAAAGGAAATACAACAATTGTGTGTCAGATGCTGCTGGGAAGACCACAAAGCACCAGGTATTGCCTCCTGAGTATAAGATGGCCAATGAGATACTAATAATTAGTGGTGGTCATGTCTAGGAGAAGTCATGGAGAAGCATGTGATTAGTTTGGTCAGGTGATAGATATGCAAGTCTCTGATTATTGATGGTCGTGTCTATGAGAAGTCATGGAGAAGCATATGATCAGTGTGGTCAGGTGATAGATATGTAAGTCTCTGATTAGTGATGGTGGTGTCTAGGAGAACTCATGGAGAAGCATGTTATCAGTCTGGTCAGGTGAGGGATATTTAAGTCTCTTATTAGTGATGGTCATGTCTTGATTTCATGGAGAAGCATATGATCAGTTTGGTCAAGTAATAGATATGCAAGTCTCTGATTAGTGATGGTCGTGTCTAAGATAACTCATGAAGAAGCATGTGATCAGTTTGGTCAGGCGATAGATATGTAAGCCTCTGATGAGTGATGGCCATGTCTAGGAGAGGTCATGGAGAAGCATGTGATCAGTGTGGGTAGGTGATAGACATGTAAGTCTCTGATTAGTGATGGTCGTGTCTAGGAGAACTCATGGAGAAGCATGTGATCAGTGTGGTCAGGTGATAGACATGCAAGTCTCTGATTACTGATGGTCGTGTCTAGGAGAAGTCACGGAGAAGCATGTGATCAGTTTGGTCAGGTGGTAGATATGTAGGTCTCTGAGCTAGATATGATCACAGCAAATCAGAGCTTTACAAATCTATCAGCACCCCTGGGCCGCCCATGAGGAGGGGTGAGGCAGGTTCCTTAATTGGCAGGTGGAGGGGGCCACTGAGCTGGAGGGGGTAGCAGCCAGGAAGGGTGGCAGTGGGCACAGCGGTGGGAAGGGGGGTTGGACCTCCCCTCACCTGGGTCGCCCCATCTGCTCACCCCCTCCAGCTATGTGCACAGTATTTAGTCAGGCAGCAGGCGGGGAAGTAATTACTCACCTCTTCCTTCTGCGTTCATGTCCTGTAGTTAAAATGTTGCCTAGCGCTCGTGCGCATGTACAAGCGCGCTCGCTCTGCTCTCACATGTGCACGCTTGTGCATTCGTTTAACATTCAATACGTTTATTAATGAAAACAAGAAAAAAAAAAGTATTAAAGTGACCATGTCCCCCTTAATTAATAAAGTGTTTCTATCTCCACCCCCCCCCCCCCTCGCCCCCGCCAAGTAAAATATTAACTCCTACCTAATTAACCGCTTGTGTCACCTATACTTAGCCCTAAGATTAATGGACACCTGTAATGGCTGCTGCCCGTAACAATTGCATCCGATCGCTAGGACAACAGCTCCTGGACCCAACACTCTACATATGCATCGCTGTGCTGTTGCCTAGCATTGTCTCTGTACAACACTGGGGTCCCCACACTGTGCGCCATAGCGACCGGGTCCAATCGCTACAAACGCACAAGCTGGCGATAATGGTATGCCACATTCCCAATTAGTGATTAAATATGGCATGTAGGGTATCATTTTATCCGGGAAAAGACAAGTGACATATTTTTAGATGTTTTATAACTGTGGCACTTGTCAAGTGAAATTGTGAAGGGTGAAATATGAAAAAAAATTGTATTTTCTGCACTTAAGCCTATTTTTTCCCTATAAAGTGCCAATAAAATGAATTAATTCTTGAAAACAAATCTTACCCAAAGAAAACCTAGATTGTCCTGAATAAAACTACATGTCTATCACTTTGATGGCGTAAGCAGTACAAATGTTATTGCTGTATCCAAAGTGACAGCTGAAATGCCAAACTTGTCAGGAAACAAAGGTAAAACCTAGGATTGCACAGCGGTTACGTTTTAGGAAGCGAGAGGTCATGAAAGAGGATATAGCAGACAAGCAAACAGGAACACATTCCTTCTCCTTTCTCCATATCTTTAGACCTCATTCGCACCATGTATGCACCGAAGTGGTGTGTTACAACACAGTGTGCAAAGCTCGATGGATATGCTCCCATCCCTGCTTCGTGGCAGGTAGCGTTATCTGCAAGCTAGAAAATGAGCAGACTATGAAGTAACGCACATTGTAACACTGGCATGTGTAGGGCAATGCTTGCTGTAATACACAAGTGTGACTGAGGAATGAGTGCAGTACATTACTGTGTTTGTACAAAGAGTAAAAATAAACTTCCTAAAAACAGGCGCATGGCTATCCTCACCATGAATGAAGCTGTCCGGGCGGAACAGGGGTCCGATGGCGCTGGAGCGCAGGCTGTCCATCGTTCCGGGCTCTAGATCCACCAGCACACCCCGGGGGACGTACTTGTGGGCTGCAAGATATGAACAACAATCACATGACTAGAGGAGGAAATACATCTCCAAACTCACTAATACATTGCACTGTATTGGCAGGTCTATAACACAGAGACGCTCACAGCTATATATCTCCAACTTTCAGAGGACAGTCCCTCTTTGGGATCCCAATCCCTCTGTCCCTCTTTCCTCCTCATCCTCATGTGTCCCTCTTTCAGGACTGATGGACAGATCTGTGTAATATGTGTATACATAGCTCCTCCCTGTCCCGCTTTCCTCCTCATGTGTCCCTCTTTCAGGACTGATGGGCAGTTATGTGTAATATGTGTATACATAGCTCCCTCTGTCCCTCTATCCTTCTCACGTGTCCCTCTTTCCTCCTCATGTGTCCCTCTTTCAGGACTGATGGACAGATCTGTGTAATATGTGTATATATAGCTCCTCCCTGTCCCGCTTTCCTCCTCATGTGTCCCTCTTTCAGGACTGATGGACAGATCTGTGTAATATGTGTATACATAGCTCCTCCCTGTCCCGCTTTCCTCCTCATGTGTCCCTCTTTCAGGACTGATGGGCAGATCTGTGTAATATGTGTATACATAGCTCCCTCTGTCCCTCTTTCCTCCTCATGTGTCCCTCTTTCCTCCTCATGTGTCCCTCTTTCAGGACTGATGGACAGATCTGTGTAATGTGTGTATACATAGCTCCCTCTGTCCCTCTTTCCTCCTCATGTGTCCCTCTTTCCTCCTCATGTGTCCCTCTTTCAGGACTGATGGGCAGCTCTGTGTAATATGTTTATACATAGCTCCCCTCTGAGCCTCTTTCCTCCTGATGTGTCCAGGGGCTTCCTTTGGAGAGTGGACGTCGTCCACCCTAGCATATGTGAAGGGGAACAGCGCAGTGGAGAGGAGCATTGTGCAGAGCAGTGGGGAAGGGGGCGGACGTCTCCCCCCCCCCCCCCCCCCTTCCCTCACCTTGGGGATCCTCTTCCTGGCTCTCCCCTCCAGAACATTTGCGGCGGTGGCTGGCAGCGGGCATCAGTGGGCGGGACTTTCTTCCTCCTGTTCAGGCGAGTTGAAGCTGTGCATGCCGCTGCTCTGGTCTTCACTAGACCAGACTAGCGGCACGTACAGCTTCAACTTGCCGGAACGAGGAGGAGGTAAGTCCCGCCCACTGATGCCCGCTGCCAGCCACCGCCGCAAATGTTCTGGAGAGGAGAGCCAGGAAGAGAAGCCCCAAGGTGAGGGAAGGGGGGGGGGGGGAGACGTCCGCCCTTCCCCACTGCTCTGCACAATGCTCCTCTCCACTGCGCTGCTCCCCTCCAGCTGGGGGGACACCTGGCTACCGATTCTGGGGACGCCTATAGACTGGCTATACTGGGGACACCTATACACCTGCCTACATATACTAGGGACACCTGGCTATATTGGGGCCACTATACACCTGGCTACATATACTGGGGACACCTATACACCTGGCTACATATACTGGGGATACCTATACACCTGGCTATACTGGGGCCACTATACACCTGGCTACATATACTGGGGATACCTATACACCTGGCTATACTGGGGCCACTATACACCTGCCTACATATACTGGGGACACCTATACACCTGGCTACATATACTGGGGACACCTATACACCTCGCTACATATACTGGGGACACCTATACACCTGGCTACATATACTGGGGACACCTATACACCTCGCTACATATACTGGGGACACCTATTCACCTCGCTACATATACTGGGGATACCTATACACCTGGCTATACTAGGGCCACTATACACCTGGCTACATATACTGCGGACACCTATACACCTGGCTACATATACTGGGGACACCTATACACCTGACTACATATACTGGGGACAGCTATACACCTGTACATATACTGGGGGCAGCTATATACCTGGCTACATATACTGGGGACACCTATACACCTGTACATATACTGGGGGCAGCTATATACCTGGCTACATATACTGGGGACACCTATACACCTGTCTATACTGGGGACACCTATACACCTGGCTATACTGGGGGCACCTATACACCTGGCTACATATACTGGGGACACCTATACACCTGGCTACATATACTGGGGACACCTATACACCTGGCTATACTGGGGGCACCTATACACCTGGCTACATATACTGTGGACACCTATACACCTGGCTATACTGGGGACACCTGAACACCTGATTACAAATACTGGGGACACCTGGCTATACTGGGGACACCTATAGACCTGGCTACCTATCCTGGGGACATCTATACACCTGGCCACCTATTCTGGGAATATCTATACACCTGGCCACCTATTCTGAGGACATCCATACACCTGGCTACCTATTCTGGTGACATCTCTACATCTGGCCACCTATTCTGGGGACAACTATACACATGGCTACTTATACTGGGGACACCTATAGACCTGGCTAGCTATACTGGGGGTACCTATTTTGGGGGAACTGCTGTCAGATCTGTATTTTTGGGGAACCGCTGATGCCAGATTACGTGTATTTTGGGGAACCGCTGCCAGATTGTGTATGTTGGGGGACCAATGCTGCCAGATTACATGTATTTTGGGTGTTACGTGTATTTTGGGTGATCCACTGCCATGTTTCGCGTATTTTGGGGAACTGCTTCCAGATTATGTGTATGTTGGGGGAACTGCTGCTGCCAGATTGTCTATTTTGGGGGAACCACTGCCATATTATCTGTATTTTAGAGGAACCTCTGCCAGATTATGTGTATTTTTGGTGAAATGCTGTTTTGGGGATACACTACGACAGAGCTCAAACTTCCCCTGGCAGACCTTTTAGAACACTGCTAAGGCCATGTATATTTGGCCCCACCCATGACCACGCCCACACCATGCTTAACCACGCCCGTTTTTGGCCAGAGATTTTTAGGGTGAGTCCACTCACCTCTTTTTCCAGGACTAGACCCCTGGATGTGTCCCTCTTTCAGGACTGATTGACAGATCTGTGTAATATGTGTATACATAGCTCCTCCCTGTCCCTCTCATCTCCACATGTGTCCCTCTTTCAGAACTGATGGACAGATCTGTGTAACATGTATATACATAGCTCCACTCTGTTCCTCTTTCCTCCTCATGTGTCCCTCTTTCAGGACTGATGGACAGATCTGTGTAATGTGTGTATACATAGCTCCTCCCAGTCCCTCTTATCTCCACATGTGTCCCTCTTTCAGGGCTGATGGACAGATCTGTGTAATGTGTGTATACATAGCTCCCCCGTCCCTCGCTCTTCCTCATGTGTCCCTCTTTCAGAACTGATGTACAGATCTACGTAAATATATGTATTTTTCTCCTGAAAATGTGTTTAACTGACTTCTAAACTTTATACCCATCCTTTAAACTTATATATTTCTTATTTCCAAATATTAGTATGAAGGAAAGAACCAGGATAGAAAAGATTAGTGTGGTTTGAATTATAAAACAACATATTTCTCTTATGAAATGTTTATGGTATGCTTTACTAGGGTTGTGTCAGGGGCGTAATTAGGGGTATGGCTTAAAGAGACACTGAAGCGAAAAAAAATATATGATATAGTGAATTGGTTGTGTACTATGAATAATTACTAGAAGATTAGCAGCAAAGAAAATATTCTCCTACTTTTATTTTCAGGTATATAGTGTTTTTTCTAACATTGCATCATTCTATAATATGTGCAGATTACACAACACTCAGCATTCAAAATGAGTCTTTCAGAGCAGTCTGTGAACTAATGACCTCTCCTCTAGCAGAGGAAAAGTAAATAGTCCAGGAACAGTTGAGATAATAAAAGTCAGATAACAGCCCTCTCCACGACTAACTTAGTCTGAGAGCTTAATGGCTTGTTTGCATAGAGATAACAACTGGAGTTTCTCAACTCTTCCTGTACTGGAAACAATTAGACTGATGTATCTGATCTTAATGTTTTATTTCTTAGCTGTGCTACACATACAAATCATAATATCATCATTTTTTTTCCGCTTCAGTGTCTCTTTAAGTGTCCCTCTTGCTTATCTCCTAAGGGCCTGTATACACTGAAAATCGCAAACGCAGTGTTTTTTTAATCACATTTTTACTTGAGATTTTTGTGCGCTTGCAATTTTTCTGAGGTTATGTTTTCCTGGTTTCCTGATTGTTTAACTAAAAAATGCAATGAAAATCACATGCATTGCATTTTTCATGCAATTTTTCAAACGCAGCGCTTAAGAAAATGCAGCAGTCACTGCAATTTGTGTTTTTCTAAAAATGCATAACACCAGTATGTACAGGTTATCATGATTTTTATGGTTTTTCAAAACACTTTTGCATGCGATTTTAAAAACGCAGCAGTGTGTACAGGCCCTTACTGCTGTTGCAGAAACTCCGCGCCCGCCAAGTTGCCAACAGAGGCCAGGACCCTGGCGTCAACAAGATTGAGGAACTTCCTGGAAGCTTGATGTCTCCATGGCAACAGCGCCACGTAACAACCTGACATCATGACGCCAGCAACCGGCTGTATTGCAATGCAGTGCCAGCGCCTCTGTGTGACGCTGTGTATACTATCACAAGTGGCTGGGCGTCAAGGGGATGGTGTTTGGAGAGACCACCTGACTGCTTTACCACTCGGTGTGGTGTGTTTCTGGGGGTAGGAGGGAGGCGACACAACAGTTACTGCTGTCCTCCTGACCAGAGATTATCCATACCTAAAGCTGGCCATACACTGTACAACTGTACTGCTGATTGGTTCCGAAATCCACATCACCAAGAACCGCCACTCCCAATTAGAGATGTCGCGAACCTCCGATTTTCGGTTCGCGAACCTTCGCGGAAGGTTCGGTTCGCGTAAAAGTTCGCGAACCGCAATAGACTTCAATGGGAAGGCGAACTTTCAAAAATAGAAAAAATTATGCTGGCCACAAAAGTGATGGAAAAGATGTTTCAAGGGGTCTAACACCTGGAGGGGGGCATGGCGGAGTGGGATACATGCCCAAAGTCCCGGGGAAAAATCTGGATTTGACGCAAAGCAGCGTTTTAAGGGCAGAAATCACATTGAATGCTAAATTGCAGGCCTAAAGTGCTTTCAAACATCTTGCATGGGTATACATCAATCAGGGAGTGTAATTAGAGTTCTGCTTCACACTGACACACCAAACTCACTGTGTAATGCACCGCAAACAGCTGTTTGCGTAGTGATGACCGTGCTGGACTGGTGCGCACCGTGGCCAGAGTGTAGGCCGTGGCGTTTTTCAAGCCCATATGGTCGCCGGGCTGTGGTAGCTCAATGATAGAACAACAGTGACTGTCCAGCTGATCAAATTTGGTCTGACCACAATGAAGCAACGACCTTATTATCTTTTGTGTGCCACCCCCACCCGAGACACTCAAATAGCCGGCGGTCATTGCTTCATTGTGATACACAAGCCCCTTCACCACGGCAAGGTAATGATCACGAAGGGGGATGGGCACATGTACATGCCTTTTTGTTTTTTTGTTGCAGCCGCCCGCAGTGCAGCCAGAAAAATTAGGCAGGCATGTACACGCACCAGAAAAATTAGTGTAGCGGCCACTGCTAGCAGCGGCCTTAAAAATTCAGGAATCTGCCTAGAGTCCTGGACCCTGTTGGTGGTGGTGGAGAAGGCAAGCGGCCTGCAGGCAGAGATGCTGTGTGTGGGGACTGACTTAGTCTTCGGTCGTGCAGTAGCCCTCCGGGATCCATTCCTCATTCATTTTGATAAAGGTCAGGTACTGAACACTGTCGTGACTTAGGCGACTTCTCTTCTCAGTAACTATGCCTCCAGCTGCACTGACGGTCCTTTCTGACAGGACGCTTGCGGCAGGGCAAGAGAGAAGTTGTATAGCAAATTGGGACAGCTCTGGCCACAGGTCAAGCCTGCGCAACCAGTAGTCCAAGGGTTAATCGTCGCTTTTCGCAGTGTCTACATCCACACTCAAGGCCAGGTAGTCGGCTACCTGCCGGTCCAGGCGTTGGTGGAGGGTGGATCCGGAAGGACTATGGAGAGGAGTTGGACTAAAGAATGTCCGCATGTCCGACATCACCCTGAGATCGCTGGAGAGTCCTGACCTTGCCTGCGTGGACTTGGGAGGAGGAGGGTTACTGCCAGTGGTACCTTGATTGCGTTGTGCAGCCACATCACCCTTAAACGCATTGTAAAGCATCATCGACAGCTTGTTCTGCAAGTCCTGCATCCTTTCCGCCTTCTGTTGAGTTGTTAACAGGTCCGCCACTTTGTGCCTGTACCGAGGGTCTAGTAACGTGGCCACCCAGTACAGGTCATTCGCCTTGAGTTTTTTGATACGGGGGTCCCTCAACAGGCTGGACAACATGAAAGAGGACATCTGCACAAAGCTGGATGCAGACGTACTCTCCATCTCCTCTTGCTCTTCCTCAGTGATGGGACGCAACTCCTCTTCCTCCCCCCAGCCACGAACAATACCACGGGAACGTGGAGCAGCAGAAGCCCCCTGTGACGGCTACCGCGGTTGTTCTTCTTCCGCCGCCTCTTCCTCCTCCACAGAAACACCTACCTCATCATCAACCTTCATCAGAGTCTGACTCCTCTCCTTCCCCACATGACTTCTCTTCTTCCTCCTCCTCCTCCCCCCTCTGTGCTGCCGCAGGTGTTGTGGGAATATCGGGTTCGGGTGTAAATGGCTCCCACGACTCCTGCTGCCGTAACTCTTATCGTTCACGCTCCTCCACAGCTGTATCCACCACTCTACGCACGGCACACTCCAGGAAGTAGGCGTAGGGGATCAAGTCGCTGATGGTGCCCTCATCGCGACTCACCAGTTTGGTCACCTCCTCAAAGGGCTCCATGACCCTGCATGCATTTCGCATCAGTGTCCAGTTGTTGGGCCACAACATCCCCATCCTCCCAGATTGTGTCCTTGTACTGTAATGATACAGGTACTGGGTGACGGCTTTCTCCTGGTCTAGCAGGCGAGAGGACATCAGCAGGGTGGAATTCCAGCGAGTCAGGCTATCGCAAGTCAGGCGTCTCACCGGCAAGTTGTTTCTACGCTGAATGTCCGCAAAGCGTGCCATGGCCTTGTAAGAGCGCCTGAAATGCCCACACAACTTCCGGGCCTGCTTCAGGACGTCCTCTAAGCCTGGGTACTTGGACACAAATCTTTGCACGACCAGATTCAGCACATGTGCCATGCAGGGTATGTGTGTCAGCTTTCCCAAATTCAACGCAGCAATGAGATGGCTGCCGTTGTCACACACCACGTTGCCGATCTCAAGCTTGTGCGGGGTCAGCCATTGCTCCACCTGTTTGTTAAGAGCAGCCAGGAGAGCTGCTCCAGTGTGACTCTCCGCTTTCAGGCAAGACATGTCTAACACTGCGTGATACCGTCGTACCTGGCATGCAGCATAGGCCCTGGGGTGCTGGGGCTGTGTAGCTGGAGAGGAGATCGCGGCACCAGCCAAGGAGGAGGAGGAGGATGACGACAGCGAAGCGGTGGTAGCAGGTGGAGAGGAGGTGGCTGGAGGCCTGCCTGCAAGCCGTGGAGGTGTGACAAGTCGGTCCGCTGCGCAGCCACGTACTCCCTGCTTGCTGCCATCGGTCACCAGGTTGACCCAATGGGCTGTGTATGTAATGTAGTGGCCCTGCCCGTGCATGGCAGACCAGGCATCCGTGGTCAGGTGGACCCTTGACCCAACGCTGTGTGCCAGAGATGACACCACTTGCCTCTCAACTGCACGGTACAGTTTGGGTATGGCCTTTTGTGAAAAATAATTGCGGCCTGGTATCTTCCACTGCGGTGTACCAATGGCCACAAACTTACGGAAAGCCTCCGACTCCACCAGCTTGTATGGTAATAGCTGGCGAGCTAATAGTTCCGCCACGCCAGCTGTCAGACGCCGGGCAAGAGGGTGACTGGCAGACATTTGCTTCTTACGCTCAAATACTTCCTTCACGGACAGCTGGGTACTGCTGTGGGCAGAGGAGAAGGAACCGCTGAAGGGAAGAGGCGGTGTGGAGGAGGGTGGCTGTGAAGGTGCAAGGGAGAAAGTGGATGAAGACGATACACCTGAAGGAGGAAGAGGAGAAGGAGGGTGGCTTGTCTTTTGAGGGGTTCTGCTTTTCCTCAGGTGTTCTTGCCATAGCTGTTTGTGCCTTCTCTCCAGGTGCCTTCGTAAGGCACTTGTCCCTACGTGAGAGTTGGCCTTTCCACGGCTCAATTTTTGCTGGCAGAGACAACAGATGGCTTTGCTCCGATCTGAGACACACACGTGAAAAAATTTCCAAACCGCTGAGCCCCCCTGGGGTGATGGCGCTACGGTGGCATCAGCAGCTGACGTTGAAGGGAATGTTGGCTGGCTGGCCATAGCTGGCGATACATGGCGCCGGACACAGCCCCCAGCTGTTTCTGAGGACGAGCTACCTCTGCTTCTATCATGGAGTCGTCTCCTCCTACTCCTCTAAACTGTCCCCCTGGTCATCTCCTCTACCGGGAACATATGTGGTATCCGTATAATCGTCATCATAATCCTCCTGGCCAGCTGCGCTTTCCTCAGACACCTCCTCAACTGCACCAACTTCAGGTGGTCCATCATCCCCATCCACACACGTTACGTCCATACTATCGCCACCTAACTCAGACGTATGAGGTGGTGTACCTGCGCCTTCTTCTTGTTGTTGCAGTAGTGGCAGGGAATCAGTGATTTCACCACCACCACCAAATAACTCCTGCGAAGTGTCAAATGCAGCGGATGTGGTGCTTGTTGTAGAACTGGTGGCTGCGGGAGATGAGGTGTTCTGTGTTAAATACTCAAGCACCTCCTCACGATTTTGGGAAGTGATGGCACGTGCCTTCTTCCGAGCACTGTATTTTGGGCCAGGTCCGCACGAAATCACAGTAACACCACCTCGCACAGACCTGCCGGTGCCTGGTGGCCTTCCTCTGGGTCTGCCTCTACCTCTTCCTCTACCTGGTTTGTCCATTTTGTCCATCTCGGGGGGATGCTAGGTATATGCAGTAAGGGTGGGTTCACTCAACACAACAGGTAGTTAGATGCAGTGAGGTGGCCAGGTGGGTTCACTCAACACAACAGTAAGTTAGATGCAGTGAGCTGGGTTCACTCAACACAAAGCTAGGTATATGCAGTGATGAGGTGGGTTAAGTAAACACAACAGGTACTAGGTAGTTAGATGCAGTGAGCTGGGCTCACTGAACAGTAAAGGTACTTAAGATGCAGTGAGGTGGGTTCTCACTCAACACAACGGGTAGTTAGATGCAGTGAGCTGGGTTCACTGAACAGTAAAGGTACTTAAGATGCAGTGAGGTGGGTTCTCACTCAACACAACAGGTAGTTAGATGCAGTGAGCTGGGTTCACTCAACTCAAAGCTAGGTATATGCAGTGATGAGGTGGGTTAAGTAAACACAACAGGTACTGGGTAGTTAGATGCAGTGAGCTGGGTTCACTGAACAGTAAAGGTACTTAAGATGCAGTGAGGTGGGTTCTCACTCAACACAACAGGTAGTAAGATGCAGTGAGCTGGGTTCACTGAACAGTAAAGGTACTTAAGATGCAGTGAGGTGGGTTCTCACTCAACACAACAGGTTTTTAGATGCAGTGAGGTGGGTTCACTCAACACAAAGCTAGGTATATGCAGTGATGAGGTGGGTTAAGTAAACACAACAGGTACTAGGTAGTTAGATGCAGTGAGCTGGGTTCACTGAACAGTAAAGGTACTTAAGATGCAGTGAGGTGGGTTCTCACTCAACACAACAGGTAGTAATATGCAGTGAGCTGGGTTTACTGAACAGTAAAGGTACTTAAGATGCAGTGAGGTGGGTTCACTCAACACAAAGCTAGGTATATGCAGTGATGAGGTGGGTTAAGTAAACACAACAGGTACTGGGGTATATGCAGTACTGGGTAGTACAATGTGCAGCTCCCTGTCACACACACAGGTAGCCACTGAATGTGCTGGGCTGCTGGCAGTGGCACACACACTATCAATTAGCAAGGCTGTGCATGCAACAAAGGTGTCAGTTTGACACACAGAAAAAAAAAATATGTACAGGATGAGCTCTGAAAAGAGCTGTTGCTGTTGATGGGTGCTTTAAAAGCAATAATAATCAGTCAGGAGCAAGCAAAGCAGCCTAGAACCTAACTAATCTGTCCCTAGGAGAAAAAGTCTGCAGCTGTCCCTTTCCTCTCTCTAGCAGGCACACGAGTGAGTGTAATGGTCGCCGGACCCTGCCTTATATAAGGGGGGGGGGGTGGGGCTCCAGGGCGTAGTGTAGCCTGAATGGCTACAATGTGCCTGCTGACTGTGATGCAGAGGGTCAAAGTTGACCCTCATAGTGCATTATGGTGCGAATCGAACTTCTGCAAAAGTTCGCCTGGGGCAGGCGAACGCGAACCCCCTAAGTTCGCCTGGAACCGTTCGCCGGCGAACCGTTCGCTACATCTCTACTCCCAATCATGTCATGCAGTTTGTGGGTTGATCATGGTGCTGATGGAAAACATGATTGTTGTCCAATTAGATGTTTTTGTCTAGTCGAGTGTCTAACTGGGCAAAATAATTGTATAATGTATGGCCAGCTTTATAAAGACATGACAATAGAAACTTACAATGAGCCTCATTGAAGTAGACGTTGATCCTCTCCAGCTGCAGAGCAGAATCTCCATTGTAGCTTCCTCCATTATCGATGCCATGTTCATCGCTGATCACCTCCCAGAACTATGAGGGAAGCAGAGCGAAGAACCGGAAATTAACAGATTGGACAGCAGTCACTCAGTACAACATGGTCACTACAGGACAGCAGTCACTACAGGATAGCATGGTCACTCAGTACAACATGGTCACTACAGATAAAATGAAGGGGAAAAAGAATGTCTATAAGGTCCTAAAACAGGAGGGGACCGAGGCTGCATTAAGCAATTATAAGGGGCTGCCGATGGGGACCAAAATTATAAGCCCTCCCCGAAAATAAGACCTAGCACATTATTTAGGGTTAAAGTTAATATAAGACAGTGTCTTTTTTTCGGGGAAACACGGGTATATATTTCTCTTCATCTCCGGTACACTTTAAGCACTAGCATAGTATGGAGCACAGAGAGGAAGTGACAGCGCTGGCGTGTTCTCCTGCGGTCTCCTAGTTCCTCCTGATGAGCTGGATGGGATCAGCAGAGACAGACTCACCACAAATGTTTCTGTAACTGGCTGCCACTTCCTGATATCACTTCAAAGTCAAAAAATAACAGTGAAATGTCAGCCTGCTATCTGCCATCCCATCACCAGGACCAGCCCTCACTACTCTTATCAGCCTTCCCCAGAGCAGAGCCGCGCCCTCATACACCACAGACCCGAAATTCCACACAACTCGAGACCAAATATTCCACATACTGTCACACGAGAGGGGCTTCACAGCGACTACACAGACATGCTGGAGCAATGTACCGCACAGCCGCAAATACAAACAACAGTCTGTTTAAATAGGAACCAATTCAAAATGGTTCCGTTCATTATTAAGTATTTATATAGCACTAACATCTTCTGCAGATTTTTACAGAGTACATAGTCATGTCACTGACTGTCCTCAGAGGAGCTCACAATCTAATCCTACCATAGTCATAGTGTAATGTCCTACCATATTATTATTATTATGTATTTATATATCACTGACATCTTCTGCAGCACTTTGCAGAGTACATAGTCATGTCACTGACTGTCCTCAGAGGAGCTCACAATCTAATCCTACCATAGTCATAGTGTAATGTCCTACCATATTATTATTATGTATTTATATATCACTGACATCTTCTGCAGCACTTTACAGAGTACATAGTCATGTCACTGACTGTCCTCAGAGGAGCTCACAATCTAATCCTACCATAGTCATAGTGTAATGTCCTACAATATTATTATTATGTATTTATATATCACTGACATCTTCTGCAGCACTTTACAGAATACATAGTCATGTCACTGACTGTCATCAGAGGAGCTCACAATCTAATCCTACCACAGTCATAGTCTAATGTCCTACCATATTATTATGCATTTATATAGCACTGATGTCTTCTGTAGCATTTTACAGAGTGCATAGTCATGTCACTGACTGTCCTCAGAAAGGCTTACAATCTAATCCTACCATCTTCATATAATGTTCTACCATATTATTATTATTATTATTATTGATTTATAAAGCGTCAACATATTCCACGGCGCTGTACAAAGTAAGAAACAAACATGGGGTACATAATACAGACAATGGTGTACACCAATATACAAGATACATAATTAGTGACAAAATACAAAGAAGGATACAAAATACAGAATACAAAATATAAAATTGGTAATGACAGTGATAAAAGTAACATGATGAATAAAATGTATATTGGAGTGCCTGGAGGAACCCTATGTATAACCAGCTTTATACTGTAAATCTAGGGGGGAAAAGGTGGCAACTAAGATACAAACACTGTAGCATAGAGAATATGGATCTACTTCATTTCCCCAATGCCCAGAGTGCCCCCAATCAGCAGAACACACAACAACAACAACAAATAACATTTGTAAAGCGCTTTTCTCCCATAGGACTCAAAGCGCATAAGCATGGCTCCGACCATCGTGGTACAGAGGAAGAATTTTATAAGTCCGGAAATACCAGGCTAAACAGGTGGCTTTTCAGTTTGGATTTAAATAGCTCCAGGGATGGAGCTGTCTTTACTGGGTGTGGCAAAGAGTAGGGGCAGCATGACAGAAGGCTCTATCTCCAGATTTTTTGAGGAGCGCTCTGGGAGTGACCAAGTTTATAGAACTTGCTGATCTGAGGTTGTGAGAGGTGTGGTGCAGCTTCAGCAAGTCCTTCATGTATCCAGGGCCCAGATCCACACGGGCAGATGTCTAGCTGTAACCAGGAGCGTTTGGACACAGTTTGGGTCACCTGGCGCCTGCGTCCTCTCCGCTCTCTTGCCTTCCTAGCACACACTTCCCGAATCCTCGTCCTCATTCAACCAGGGGCACCTGACGCCCTTCCCTAGAACATCATAAGCAGGTGAGGTGTTGATATATCGAGGCATTGCTACGGTGTAACCCCATCACCAGCGAGAGATCACCATGGCAGTCAGTAGCAGTGACATCTGATAGGTCACTGATACTGACCAAATGCAGTGATTGGCCCAATGACGGTAACAAGGTCCCACCTCTGAGACCAGAGCCGGGACAAGGTCCTTCAGCACCCAAGGCTGAGACAGCAAAGTGCTCCCCTCCATCCCTCCCACCCCAGCCGTTACACACCGATTACTATTAGACTAAGAGGTGCCCCAGAGCCCCCAACCTCCCCAACACCTTAATCTCTAGTTATCTGACTAGCAGTCACTGTCATGTATCCCCTTTTCTTATTTCTTTCTGCTTCAAACACAATTGGGAATGACAGCTGAATGAGTTGTGCGCCCCCTCCTACACTGCGCTCTGAGGCTGGAGCCTCTCCAGCCTCTGCCTCGGCCCGGCCCTGTCTGAGACTATTGGCACAAGTTAGCAAAAGGAGCAGCAGGCAGCTGTGATTGGCCAGTCTGGTGCCAGCACCCTCACCTCATTAGTCACGTGCCAAAGCTACCCCTCTGATTGGTCATGCTGATCTTTTGCTGGTGATGGGGTTTATATGGGGGTATATATGATATGAGGGATATATGATGGGGGTATCTATATATCAGTGTTTCCGAGGGAAGGGGGGTTGGCTTCAGGCAGCAGAAAGCCTAGAACCGGCCCCGACTGTAACTCCCGACCTTTATAAGGTGCTTATACCAATCTGACTCCTACAATATAGAGAAGGTTCGGGCGCAGGGCAGCGCTGTACTACAGTTACTGGGTAAACTTGATGGATGGGCGTGTTTTTTTCAACCAAACTATGTACTATGTAACTATGAAAAGTGCTGGAGGCTTTAGATTGTAAGCTCTGTAGGTGAAGTGAAGGCTTCTCTATAAAATGCTGGGTAATGTGATGGGGAACACCAACCACAGGAAAGAGATATAAGAATATTGATAAGTCACTCTGCAGCTCTGTAAAGGGACATCACTACTTCACACATAACCATTCAGTGATCGGACATAACACACAGTTGGTTTAGTGCTGAACAGAAGAAACTAACTAAACCAGCTCTGTAACCTTGTCTGCTACCAGCTCGCTAGATTTCCTCTGATGGGAAGGATGTCCATGAATGATCGGTTACACAGAATCGCTAGTGGGGCAGTTTTTAGGCATAGGCAAACCAGGCCGGTGCCTGGGGTAACACCTGCAATGGAGGCAACACAGAGCTATTCTTAGCACACTGCTTTGTGGGATTCTTTACACAACTACCAGGTCCATTAAATGAAAGGGATGGATGTTAATTTTAACTTGTGGTGATAACTTGCCTGGGGCACCAAATTGGCCTGAAATGGCCTGATGGGTAGACCGACACAGAGCGGGGAAGATGAGACACTGCCAGAGGCCTGTGCTGAGGACTTGTAGCATCAAACGCCTGATTACAGGTATACAGTCAGCATCGTGTGTCATTATTGCAGTATCGAATATCGCTACTGGAGAATCAGGTGTCATAACTGAGGGAAACCTAGTGAAAGTGTTGTAACAGCAAAAACTGTAAAGGTGGCTATACACTTGTCAATTTTTTGCATTGATATCTGACCGATTAGATCATTTGATGGAATCTGCTAAAAATGGCACAAACAATTCAGGTGAAATCTGTCGATCGTGTCGGATGGAGATTTCTGCTTGATCAGCAGTGGTGGGTTGGGAACCCCCCACCCCCTCCCACCGGACTCAGGAGTGCAGAGACAGGAAGGCACGGGCAGCTGGGAGAGGAGACGCAGGAACCCCACCATGGACAGGTGAGTGTCAGCTCTGCTGCCTACACTCTGCATGGCCCGTTTGGGGACCTGGGGACCCAGCAGGCAATGTGCCCAGATAGACATAGATTACAAGCTGAATGCATTTAATAAACATCTGTTTAGTGTGTGGAGGGATTAGATCAGATAAACCCCTCTCTGATGAGATAATGATCTGTCTGATGGCCACATCCTCCAGTGTATGGCTACGTAAAGGGAGGGTTCACACTGGCAGCATGCGGGCAGCGTCATTGTACTGCACAACACATGCCTTTACCTCCATTACATCGCACGCAGATAGACAAAATAACTTAGGCCACGTTCACATCATGAAACGCGGATGGCCGTGCGTTCGAAACGCAACGTGTACGAACACAGTGCCATCTGCGTTTCTAGGCGTTGCATTTTGTTAAAAAATGCATGCAGCATGCGTTCCTGGACCGCACTGGTCCGGAACGCATGCAGTGTGAACATCAGACAGTGCAGTCTATGCACTTTCTGATGTCCTGTGTGTCGGCCTCCTGCAAGTGTTGCCGAAATCCGGACGGCAACGCGTGCAGTGTGAACGGGGCCTTAGGATTATGAAGGAGAAAACGCACGGCGTGCAGAGAAATGCTGCATTGTATGAAGAAACCGCATTGAATGTAAATGATTGATGAACAGGGGCGGGCAGATTTAATGCAAATTTGTATGCAGGGAGATCACAGGCGTTCCTTGTGAGTGTGAAACAAGCTTGAGTTTGATTTTCTTTCTACAGCTGTAATTTCTCCAATACGGACATCCCTCCAGTTGCACAACACAATCCCAATCCAGCCTGATGGTCCAGCCTTCTTACAGAAGAATGTATCCTAACCTTGGGCAGCACGGTGGCATAGTGGTTAGGGCTCGCGCCTTGCAGTGCTTCAAATCCCAGCCAGGGCACTATCTGCAAGGAGTTTGTATGTTCTCACCATATGTTCACTCCGATTTTCCCCCACATCCCAAAACCATATAGATAAGTTAATTGGCTTCCCATAAAATTGACTAGACTATGATACATACCGGTACATAACACAAAACATACATAGACATATAACTACGGTAGGGATTAGATTGTGAGCCCTTCTGAGGGACAGTTAGTGACAAGACAATATACTCTGTACAGCCCTGCGTCATATGACGGCTCTATATTAATACTTAAATAAATAAACCGCAACTTACAGCGTAGTACAGAGGACAGGATGTGCACAGCGGTCTCAGTACAGAGAAACTGAGAGGAACCGTCTCAGGCCCAGTGCACACCGTGCGGATCCGCCTGAAAATCCGCATGGCTAATGTATCTCTATGGGCTGGTGCACACCGGCGGTTTGAGGTTTTTAGCAAGCCGAAAACGTGCCTCTTGCTGCACGTTTGTGGTTTGCTTAAAACCTCAATCCGCCGGTGTGCACCAGCCCATAGAGATACATTAGCCACGAGGATGCTGATGCGAAATTGCGAATGCGGCCGGCGGATCTCATACAAAATCCGCTCGGTGTGCACCCGGCAAATATCGGCTCTCTGCTCCCAAAACCGCTAGCGTTTTGACGATCTGCTAGCGGTTTTGACGATCTGCTAGCGGTTTTGACGATCTGCTAGCGGTTTTGGTGTGCACTGGGCCTCACACTGGCTTCAGTTCACTAACACATGTTCTGCAAACATTTCACATTCCGTCATTTACAAGCCGCTGTGCTTTAGACTTTTTTTTTCTCCAAATTCACTAAGATATTCACACGTGCGGTAATACTGTAGAATCTCGTTATAGTATATGCTGATATAGCAAACCTCTGGATATAGTAAACTCAGTCCACAGGTCCTGACCACGCCCCTGTATGAATATACAATGCATGGAAGATGAATTCTGATATAGTAAACTATCTGGCCTGGTCCCTTGAGATTTACCATAAAGGGATTCTACTGTATTTTGTCAGCCTACCGGAAAACTGCAGGAGAATGCACTAAGCTTTTTACCTCATGCGCTATTTCATTCGGGATTTTCAGGAATTATGCGCTATTTCATGGGGTATTTGCTGAGCTATTGCAGAGAAGGGAAAATGGATGAAAGACATGATACAAGCAGCATTTGTGTTTTTTTTTTACACCGACAAGTAAAGAGCAAGTCCAAACTGCGTGAAATTAACATAACATTTGTGTCAGCTCAAACCTATTAGCATCTTATTAATGATTTTTTTAATTAGTACATCATAATAATGTTGTAAAATGAGGGAAATACCGTAGGTTTTTATTATTAACTTTCTTATTTTCTTGAATAGTGTACCGTAATTCCTTTTCCCCTTTTCTCTGCTCTATTTCCCCCATTCTATAACTTTCCAAATGGCTGATTGTTACTGACAGCTCCACGCTGGAGACACCGAACATCTCGTTTGTGTCACCGCATGTAATAATCTCTGTGGATTTATTGGGGTATTTACCTCACAAGTCAGTAACTTACCTCACAAGTCAGTGAGTTCAGTTTACCATGCGGTAACAGCCTCGGTGAGTTAACATTTCAGAAACTGTTCAGTAAAATCAGCGGTTTTCTGCTTTATGCTTAGAATTGGAAGTTCCGTCCCTGGAAATAATGCCCAGCGCTTACCTTGGCTCCGATCTGGTTGCCGCACTGGCCGATCTGCAGGTGGACGATCTCACGCATGCTGCTGTAGGGGATGGTTGGCACTTGGTGACACTTGCTTTGACTTGTGTGTGACTGCAGAGGAGAGTGACAGCTCTTATATCTGGAGTGACGTCAGCAATGTGGCTTATTATCAGTCTACAGCTTCTGTGTGTGGGGAGAGCCTTGCGGGGGGAGGGGGGTTGGGTATCGAGCCCATAGAGGCAGAGGTGGACCAGACTGGTCTCTGTCCCTCAGAATTTCTCACTCCAGCTAAATCGACACGCTCGCTGAACACGTCCCGAGACAACAGGAGAAGCAGATTTGCATTACAGTTTCAAAGACAAAAGGATGCCTGAGAGATGCAGCTTATCCGTATGACCTCAGCAGGAGGTGAGAGGAAGGTCAGACCTGCCCCTCCAGCAGCTGCACGGGCTGTTACCCCAGGAGTTGTGCCTCGGCAGTCCAATCCAGTTGTCAGACAGAAAAGAAGTTGATTAGACTAGAAGGAAAGAATTATAATGGAAAGGCTAGGGCAGGAGTATGCAGAAGAGGATGACATCACGTGTGCGGAACAGTTACCCCAATCTGTCTGCGCATGAGGTGGGGAGGAGTCACTCATCTTCAGCATGGATAAAGACGCGCAGTCAAACTTACACCCTCACGATTCTGCTACCCCAAGTTGCATGGAAACTGGACTCCTCCGCATGCCGTTGACCATCTTTTGACATAGATAGGAGGATTTTACTCTTGTAGTGCGCCCCCCCCCCCCCCCCCATGTCATGCCAGATGGTATTGTTCAGGTAGTGGGACCCCACGCTGGCCAACAAGACCATACCAGTGCCAAACAAGTTCCATTCAGCCAGCCAATTGTAGACAGCAAGACCATACCAGTGCCAAACCAGTTCCAGTCAGCCAGCCAGCAAGACCATACCAGTGCCAAATCAGTTCCAGTCAGCCAGCCAATTGTAGACAGCAATTGGAGAAGCCAATTAACTTATCTGTATGTTTTTTAGATGTGGGAGAAAACCGGAGTGTCCAGAGGAAACCCACGCAGACACGGGGAGAACATACATACTTCGTGCAGATAGTGCCCCGACAGGGATACGAACCAAAGATCCCGTGCTGCAAGGCAGGAGAAGCTTGTAGGATATGTTCTCGTGAGCGCACTCCCCGCATTGTACGAGTACAGTCGCACCTGCGCAGTAAGCCAAAGCCGCTCATCCACAAGACACTTCCTGCGACAGCGCAGGCCCACACTCAGACAGGGGCAGTATGGCGGTGCATGAAGAGGGGCGTGGCCACAAGCTTTCAGAAGGTCTCAGCAGCGGCGGTGGTCTGCAGGAGGACATGGGAACTGCAGGATCCAGAGGCTTTACTCTTCTTAGGGGAGCATTTGTCTTTTTCTTTTAAAAATCATGCCTTGGGTTGACTTTATCTCTTGATAAATTAATGCAGGCATAGTTTCGTACGTCTCGTGGTGTGTTGTTGTTCATGAGAGGCTGTATTTACCTAATCTGAAGACCTGCTCAGAGAATGAAGGTGGCTGAAATAAAAAACATAAAATAATGAAAGCTGCCTATGGAGTGGTTGTAGAGTAATATATATTTTTCATATTAAAATTGTGCCAGTAATTTGAGGCAGTAGTTGTAGGTGGTTATGTGCACCTGCTAAAACGGTTTTTCCACGTGCTGACCTCAAGGGTCACGTGCTATAAATAACTGCTGTGTTAGGAGTATTTAAAGAGGAACTCCAGTGAACATTTTACTGTTGGCAGGTGATGTAGCTGCTGCATGGTTTTTGGCAGTTGGAAACAGCTGTAAACAGCTATTTCCCACAAAAGTTCGAACTTTTCTTATTTGTGGGAGGGGTTTCACCACAATATCAGTCATACAGCGCCCCCTGGTGGTCTGTTTGAGAAAAGGAATAGATTTCTCATGTAAAAGGGGGTATCAGCTACTGATTGGGATAAAGTTCAATTTTTGGTCGGAGTTTCTCTTTAAAGGCGCCCATTAATGATATAATTTTTCCTTCAGATAGGTGGTTTGAAGCAATTTTTATGATGGAATTGTATAGAAAACTGTGCCATGTGTAGTGCAAATCGATGTGAAACTATTCTTTGGAAAATAATTGATGTGAAATTATTTCTTTAGGAAAAGAAAAAAAAATATTGTTCCTAAAGTGGGATTTTATGATTAAATCGGAATGTAAAACCTTCTTAAAGCGGATCCGAGATGAAAAACTAACTATAACAAGTAACTTGTGTATATATCTTATCTAAAGTTTAGATAGTTTACACAGCAAATCTAGCTGCAAACAGCTTTAATAGAATATGATTTTTTCTTCCTGTGATACAATGACAGCAGCCATGTTGTTTGCAAACATTACACAGAGGCAGACTTATCTGCATCTTGAGCAAAAAATCCTAATCTCCCCTCCTCCTCCCTCCTCCTCCCCTCTGCCTCTCAAATCTCAGGCTAGTAATACCTCCCCCTCCTCCTGCCCAGACTGAGCTCCCATGAGCCCTTGCTACTGTCTGAGAGTGCCTTGGCTCTCTGAAAACCTGTGGGCGTGGCTTATTTAGTTTATAGGTAATTAGACTATTAAAACAAAAACAAAAAACTATTTGGCTTGAGGAATGCCCTATAAACAATAGGAAAGGAACACAATTATGCAATGAGTAAAAGTTCTTCTCGGATCCACTTTAAATCCTTCCTTCAATGGGAAATCGTTAATTGTCTTGCCTAGTTTTGATCGTTCAAATCGTGTCAAGGATCGACTCTGAAGGAAAATTGTACCGTTAATGAGCACCTTAAAGGGGTCTGACGGGAGGATTTCTGCGGTTGATCCTAGCAGGCAAACCCACCCTCTCACCCCTAGTCATGGCTATTCTATGGGCTTGATTCAGTAAACCATAATAACTCATATCACGGCCGTTTTTGCACAAATTTTCGCGTTTATGATTGCGCACAAAAATTCTTGATCATGCGCAAACGTGAAAATGCTCGCGAAAACGGCACTGATATGAGTTATTACGGTTTAGTGAATCAATCCCAATATGTGGTATGTCACCCAGATTGGGGGAATTTTTCTTATAAGATAACTGTCTGGGCCTTTGCGGTCAGGCAGAATCTTGTATTTTGATGTGAATTGTGTTGTTTTCATATTTATTTGTTGAAGTCAGAAATATATTTGTTAAAACCAATAAAGGGGCCGTGGCCATTTCAGCTGCCAGTTATTTGTTGTAAGAGTTTATTTCAGGTACCGTAGTTCATTGATTGGAACTTATGAGTCTGCCTATCATTCCGTCAGGTGATCTGGCATTATGTATGTAAAACATTAAGGTGGCCACTAATGGTCCAATATCTAGCGAAAAATTGTTTGAGCGATCAGATCATTCTGATTGGATGTGATCGGATTGTTTGTAAATTATCTCGTTGATGGGCATAATCGATTGCGAAGGATTATAAAAACAGTCCGACAGATTATAAAAGTACGATTGGATTCTCTTGTCAGTTGTGATAGATAGGAAGCAAAGATTGGTTCGTTGATGGAGTAGTGAACGATGTATTACCATATTTAACTTCCAATCAGAATTATCTGATCGCTTGAACGATACTTCGCTAGAAATTGGATGGTTAGTGGCCACCTTTAAGCCTAATCTACACGGTACAATTTTCCATCAGATAGACGGATCTATTAGATAGCTCTAATAAGAAATTGCATCGTGTGTAGACGTCCAAATTGTTTCAGATCAATTTTGCGATAGATTTTGCATTGATAAGTACCCAAAATCTATTGCAATATCTAAAGACTCATCTACATGGTACAATTTTTCATCAGATCGGATCTATTAGACGGATCTATGAGATAATTTCCAACCGGTCCAATCGGATTGTGTTAGATTTTGCAATCGATTTGTGTACTTATCAAAGCAAAATCTATCGCAAAATTGATCTGAAACAGTGTGGATGTCTACACACAATGCAATTACTTATTAGATCTATCTAATGCTAGGTACACACCATACAATTTTCCGGCAGATTTACCTGTCAGATCGATTATTTCCAGCATGTCTGATCTGAATTTCGATTGATTTTTAGATTTTCCGGTCGTTTTTTTAACTAGTTTTTTCAATCGATTTTCTTTCAGTTCTATGAAAATCGATAATAAAAAAAATCGAAAAAAAAAACTGGAAAATCGAGATTCAGAACCGACATGTTGGAAATAATCGATCTAGCAGGCAAATCTGCCAGAAATGTATGGTGTGTACCTAGCACTATAGATCTGTCTATCTGATGGAAAATTGTACCACGTAGATGAGGCTTCGCGCAATCCGATTGGACCGGTTGGAAATGATCTAATAGATCCGTCTAATAGATCTGATCTGATGCAAAATTGTACAGTGTAGATAAGGCTTTAGACTTGCAAGACTGAGTTCTCCTTTACATATGACTGCAAGTTCCAGGAAGCGCTATTACTAACTGCAAACACTCCAAGCTGTCCTCTTCACAGGAGGGTCAGGAATGTGAAGCCCCGCCCAGCATGGGGGGCATTGTGTGCAGTGCTGGAGCAGTATAGTGCTCCCCCCTCCCCCAACAGCATTGCATTGTCTCTTTAAATTAAAGGCCAGTACTGTAGAAGAGGGAGGGAGTGAGTCAGCAAGGGAGGATGTTGTCTCATTATATTCCACTCTCTTCCTGCAGATCACATGAGTTCCAGCCTGTCGTCCATCATGTACAGCCGGCAAGTGCTGCTCCTGCTCGCCCTGGTCGCCTGGGTCAGAGCCGGGCTCTACTACCAAGAGGGGCAGCACTGCTACAAGCCTGTGGCTCGCGGGGGCTTCGGAGTCAGGTGAGGACCGCCCACCGCTGCGGTGGCATTTCATGTTATACAGCAATACAGTACAATCCCTTTATAGTAAACTCCAAGGGACCAGGAAAAGAAGTTTACTGTATCAGAATTGGTCATACATTGTATATTTATACAGACACAGTTGCTGAGACCTGAGGAGGACTGAGTTTACTCTATCCAGAGGTTTACTATATCAGTTTACTATAGTGAGATTCTACTGTATACTATGGTAGGCAGGGGCATAACTACAGGGGAGCAGCCACTGCCAGCGCAACTACTAACCTTCCCTTCCTCTGATACAGGGGTGCAGCCTCCAGGTGTTTTTGTGGCTACACTTGGGTGTGAAGATTATGATGTCCACATTTGTTTTATGATCCTTGCTAGATATGCACCCAGGCTGTGAGAGTCACCAGGGGTGGGTAAGGGAAGAGTCAGAGGGGCTCACAATCTAATCCTACCATAGTCATAGTCTAATGATGGGCATACACGGAGTAGATTATGCGCTGGATCGAGCCGCTGGCTCAATCCCGGCTCGTCCCCGCGGGCGCTCCTTATCTTCCGCTCGTTTTTTCCCACCCGCGGGGATCGAGCGCAGTATCGATCCGGCGGGTTATCGGACACGTCGGAAATTATCAATCAAGCCATCAGCGGCTCGATTGATAAGAAGCAATCCATCCGTGTATGCCCAGCATTATGCTGGGAATACACCATACAATTTTCTGTTAGATTTACCTGCCAGATAGATAAAGTTCAACATGTTGGAAATGATCTATCTAACCATCTATCTGCCAAGCAATTAGGCATTGTTCTACTCAGCAGGAGATAACCAGAAGACAATGCACTAGAGATAATGACCATTCTCTACAGAAAATATTCTAATTATGCATTTTAACAGAAAATCTAACAGAAGAATCTACCAGAAAATTGTATGGTGTATTCCCAGCATAATGTCCTACCATATTATTATGTATTATCTAATCCTACCATATTATTATTATATTATGTATTTATACAGCACTGACATCTTCTGCAGCACTTGCGCACAGACTACATAGTCTTGTCACTGACTGTCCTCAGATGAGCTCACACTCTAATCCTACCATAGCCTGTCTAATGCCGTGCATACACGGCTCGTTTTGTGCGCCGGATCGAGCCAGCGGCTCGATGCCGGCGCATCCCCGCTCGTCTGCGCGGATCGATTGCCGCTCGTCCTCGCCGGCGCTTCCTTATCACCGCTCGATTCCCTACCATTGTCCACAGGCGGGAATCGAGCGGGCGCAGGTCGAGTGGCATGATCGGGCCAGCTGAATATTATCAGCTGGTCGATACACGGTACAGAAACGTACCGTGTATCCCCAGCATAATGTCCTACCATATTATTATTATTATGTATTTATATAGCACTGACATCTTCTGCAGCGCTGTACAGAGTACAGTCATGTCACTGATGGTCCTCAGAGGAGCTTATGATCTGATATAAGTACATTTATGGGATAGGGAGGAAACTGCTATGCCCGGAGGAAACCCATGCAAACACAAGGAAAAGATACAAACTCCATGCAGACAATTTCCAGGATATAACCCTGTTACTGTGAGGGGAGAGAGGTACCAGTCACAGGCAGATAGAGCCAGGTCACCCTATGTCTGCTCTTATGTCCCAGCAATATCTTGTCCTGTAATAGACTCGTATGCCATAACTGCCAGTTTCACTACCTGTCCTTTGTAGCATTGCTGATCTAGAGCTTCTCGCTAAATCATGTGATCATTATGGACAGCTGTAGTCATGTGCTGGAGATGGATGTTTATATAAGGAGCTCTGTACTCTGGTATGAGGAAGCACACAGGACAGCCCAGTCACCACACAGCAGTGAGGAGGCACCTCCTGATTGGCAGAGCCTGCCCCCTAATAACCACCTGCAGAGCAGGCTGGGACAAGTGTGAGGATTGGGAAATACCTGGATCAGCAGATCATTCCCTTCCTCACAAGTGTCCTTCATGTGAGTGTCACTGAGCTGCTCCTGCCTGTGCCTCACCTATGGCTGTAGCACTACAAGTCCCAGCATACCTGCATCAGCAGATCATTCCCTTCCTCACAAGTGTCCATCATGTGAGTGTCACTGAGCTGTTCCGGTCTGTGCCTCGCCTATGGTTGTAGCACTACAAGTCCCAGCATACCTGGATCAGTAGATCATTCCCTTCCTCACAAGTGCCCTTCATGTGAGTGTCACTGAGCTGCTCCTGCCTGTGCCTCACCTATGGCTGTAGCACTACAAGTCCCAGCATACCTGGATCAGCAGATCATTCCCTTCCTCACAAGTGTCCATCATGTGAGTGTCACTGAGCTGTTCCGGTCTGTGCCTCACCTATGGCTGTAGCACTACAAGTCCCAGCATACCTGCATCAGCAGATGATTCCCTTCCTCACAGGTGCCCTTCATGTGAGTGTCACTGAGCTGCTCCTGCCTGTGCCTCACCTATGACTGTAGCACTACAAGTCCCAGCATACCTGCATCAGCAGATCATTCCCTTCCTCACAAGTGTCATTCATGTGAGTGTCACTGAGCTGCTCCTGCCTGTGCCTCACCTATGACTGTAGCACTACTAGTCCCAGCATACCTGGATCAGCAGATCATTCCCTTCCTCACAAGTGTCCTTTATGTGAGTGTCACTGAGCTGCTCCTGCCTGTGCCTCACCTATGGCTGTAGCACTACAAGTCCCAGCATACCTGCATCAGCAGATCACTCCCATCCTCACAAGTGTCCTTCATGTGAGTGTCACTGAGCTGCTCCTGCCTGTGCCTCACCTATGGCTGTAGCACTACAAGTCCCAGCATACCTGCATCAGCAGATCGTTCCCTTCCTCACAGGTGCCCTTCATATGAGTGTCACTGAGCTGCTCCTGCCTGTGCCTCACCTATGACTGTAGCACTACAAGTCCCAGCATACCTGCATCAGCAGATCGTTCCCTTCCTCACAGGTGCCCTTCATGTGAGTGTCACTGAGCTGCTCCTGCCTGTGCCTCACCTATGACTGTAGCACTACAAGTCCCAGCATACCTGCATCAGCAGATCATTCCCTTCCTCACAAGTGTCCTTCATGTGAGTGTCACTGAGCTGCTCCTGCCTGTGCCTCGCCTATGGCTGTAGCACTACAAGTCCCAGCATACCTGGATCAGCAGATCATTCCCTTCCTCACAAGTGTCCTTCATGTGAGTCTCACTGAGCTGTTCCGGTCTGTGCCTCACCTATGGCTGTGGCACTACAAGTCCCAGCATACCTGCATCAGCAGATCATTCCCTTCCTCACAAGTGTCCTTCATGTGAGTGTCACTGAGCTGCTCCTGCCTGTGCCTCACCTCTGACTGTAGCACTACAAGTCCCAGCATACCTGCATCAGCAGATCATTCCCTTCCTCACAGGTGCCCTTCATGTGAGTGTCACTGAGCTGCTCCTGCCTGTGCCTCACCTATGACTGTAGCACTACAAGTCCCAGCATACCTGCATCAGCAGATCATTCCCTTCCTCACAAGTGTCCATCATGTGAGTGTCACTGAGCTGCTCCTGCCTGTGCATCACCTATGGCTGCAGCACTACAAGTCCCAGCATACCTGCATCAGCAGATCATTCCCTTCCTCACAAGTGTCATTCATGTGAGTGTCACTGAGCTGCTCCTGCCTGTGCCTCACCTATGACTGTAGCACTACAAGTCCCAGCATACCTGCATCAGCAGATCATTCCCTTCCTCACAAGTATCCTTCATGTGAGTGTCACTGAGCTGCTCCTGCCTGTGCCTCACCTATGGCTGTAGCACTACAAGTCCCAGCATACCTGGATCAGCAGATCATTCCCTTCCTCACAAGTGTCCTTCATGTGAGTGTCACTAAGCTGCTCCTGCCTGTGCCTCACCTATGGCTGTAGCACTACAAGTCCCAGCATACCGGCATCAGCAGATCGTTCCCTTCCTCACAGGTGCCCTTCATGTGAGTGTCACTGAGCTGCTCCTGCCTGTGCCTTACCTATGGCTGTAGCACTACAAGTCCCAGCATACCTGCATCAGCAGATCGTTCCCTTCCTCACAAGTGTCCTTCATGTGAGTCTCACTGAGCTGTTCCGGTATGTGCCTTGCATATGGTTGTAGCACTACAAGTCCCAGCATTCAATAGTCCAACTACTCACATCAACACACATCAGATATCGTCACTTATCAATCAAAGTCCACAGCAAGCAAGAAAATACTGAATACGTTTCACATTACTTTTTTTATACTTAAAATTTTAGTCCATTTTCAGCTGTCAGGTGGTGAAAAGTTATTTTGTAGATAAGATGGAAAACTATCTCTTGAGAGAATGCTCAGGAGAATAGATCATTGAATAGGGTCCAAGGGTTAAAAAGGCAAGCTCCGCTCACCCATCGCACATGCATTCTGTGGAAAAGGCAAGCTCCGCCCACATGCATTCTGGGGAAAAGGCTAGCTCCGCCCATCCAGCGCACATGCATTCTGTGGAAGGGGGAGAATAATGTAAAAAAAAAAAGAGAAAAGGATCAGTATTATTGTCTAGTAATGGCTGTGGCAAATGGGCGGAGTCTGGTACTTAATTACCCCCCTTGTCCCCTCCCCTCTGACTATATATCTAAGTGACCCATCAGACACAGTACTTACCTGAGCATCTGCCCCCTACTGGTCTCCCAGCACACCAGACAAATAATCCATATCACTGTAGTCAACCCTGTGGAATGATATATGTGTGCTGGGTTAGTATTATATTAATGCTAGTTAATGCTGAATGGACTTTGTCCACTTACTGATGCATCAATATTGGATTGCTGGACACTAGCCTGACAATTGTCACATACACCAATTGCCCCCATTCTTTGCACCCCACCCCCCCTTTTTTTTTGGAGGGGGGGGGGGGGGGAGGATTGGTTAGCAAACAGCTAGGTTGGATTTTTATAGTGGCTTCCCATTGTATTCTTCTGCTCCTCCTCTCTCCAGAGAACAGAACATCTCCTGACAGAGTCTGCTGAGGCTGTCTCCGCAATCTCAGGAGAGATCCTATATCAGATTTAGTAAAGGGGATGATGGGCAGTGATGTCATACTATGTTTGCTTCAAGCATCCAATCATGTAAGAGAATACAGCAGGCAGAACGCTCTTTGATTGGATGCTTGAAATGAATATATGATCACATGACTGTTCCTTCACTACAGTTATTCTCTCCTAATTGTGTATTAAAAAATATCCCACATTAAATCCAGACCTGAATCAGCAGGGGCGGTCTGACCGTTCATAGCCGCGTTGTTTTACAGATAATATTAAACTTGGCTTTCTTTTTATGTAAAGGACGTACCCCAGACCACACGAGTACCTGTCTGTGAAGGACCTGCCAAAGGCTTGGGACTGGAGGAATATCAACGGCACCAACTATGTGAGCACTACAAGGAACCAGCACATCCCCCAGTACTGCGGCTCCTGCTGGGCCCATGGCAGCACCAGCGCTATGGCAGGTGGGTCATCTCACACATAGGGCTTGATTCACAAAATCATGATAACTTGATAGCACAGCAGTTATCACGCGATCTGCCGTGCGCAAAGGTTTGCGCGCGTAAAAGGGTTACGTTCGTGTGTAAACGAAGGTTTGCGCACAATCGCACGTGCAAACCTTAATTTACATGTGAACGTAACCCTTTACGTGTGCAAGCCTTCACGCACGGCAGATCGCGTGATAACTGCTGTGCTATCGGTTATCACACTTTTGTGAATCCAGCCCATAGCACGGGGAGCTTATGGCGGGGAGAACTATGGGAAGAGTGATGCGTCATCTGGTTAGAGCACAACCCCTATCCGATTCCCCATCCCCAGATCACAGTGCTGAGATGGAAGGCATGGGGAGATGCAGGTCTATAGACTATCTGGCCCAGCTTTTATGAAATATGCTCCTAGTAGTCTTTAAGGGCCGGGTCACACGGACGCTTGGCGGCATTTACCGCTAAGCGTCCAGGACTCGTTGGTGAAATGTTCCCATTCAAGTGAATGGGAGTGTTTAACATCACGCGGTTACCGTTTATTGCGCAAACGCGGCGTTCCGATCCTGATTTACCACGTCGTTTCAGGCGACCCTAGATGCCTCATGCGGCTTCTAGGGTCAATTCACCGCCGCGTCTTCATGTCCCGGGGACATGTTGCGGGGACAAAAAATGTAGATCGCGACGGGACACCAACGATCGCCCCAGAAAGCTCGGCACCTCCCCCGAATGTGACGATGTAGAACGGAAGTCGGGAGGACGCCGCCAAGCGTCTGTGTGAACCGGCCCTTCAGTTAATGCACAATAAGCTTGAAGCATTATACATGTTACAGGACAAGAGGTAAGACACTTAAAGCAGACCCAACCAAACATTTTTTTAATTCAAAATATTTAGTTGCACCACTCTGACACATATAAAGATAAATAAACACTCCTTCAAGCCTATGAGCATTTCAGTGCATGCTTTTCACCCTTCTCTTTGCATAACTAGGGTTATACAGGTGGCAGCCATTAGCAATTCCTCCTTTGCTGGACACCATCTACTCCACCAGTTTGCCAGATTCTGTCCCGGCAATATGAAAGGAAGGGAGGAGTTCCTCCAATAAATGTAAAATATTTTATATTTGTCATCATGCAGCTGAAAAAAGGCTACTATTTATTATTATAATTTAGAAAATAGATTATATTCCTGAAATCTTGTATTTTTAATTTGGGTCCACTTTAACAGGGTATCCTCTACATTGCTATGAGAATATACAGCATCATGCATGTTTGGCGCTGGTCTTGTTGAGCGGACACAGCAGGAAACCTCATAAGGAACAGTTCTCTGATCCACCCGGGGGATCAGTCAAAAACAGTCTGATCAGTCTGCCGACAGCCTGTAGCCACGTACTACTGTCGGCAGAACGACCGCCCCGCGGGAGGGTCTTTCGGACCCGTTGTTTGTAACAATATGGCGTGTGGCCTTTACAGCTTACAGAACTCCTGCAATAAATCGGCAGTGCATCTACTTGCTGCTTTCACGGAATCAAAGCGCTAACATCCAGTGTTTACAAATTAGCTGCTCTGCCGAGGTAGCCAGCTGACACAGCTGAGATCAAATTACATTTGCGATTAATCACAGATGCAGGGGAACTGGACAGGCTAAACTCTCTAAATACATACTGGGTGCATTTCTAGGTGATATCCTTCTGTTCTGTGCAAGAGTTCAGGTCCACTTTAAAAGTCATTAATACACAATTCTTCCCTCAGACCGCATCAACATCAAGAGGAAAGGGGCGTGGCCATCAGCATACCTGTCTGTTCAGAACGTGATCGACTGTGGCGAGGCGGGATCCTGCGAGGGGGGCGACCATGGCGGAGTCTGGGAATACGCACACCAACATGGCATCCCGGATGAAACCTGCAACAACTATCAAGCCAAGGATCAGGGTGAGCGATTGCACCATCATTTCTACCAGCACATATGCGTGCGCTCATACGCAAGCACACACAAACACTGCACGCACAGACACAAAAACACACACATGCACATACACATACACACTGCGCACACACGCTGTACACAAACACACAAACTGTACACAAACACACAAACTGTACACAGACACTCACACTGTACACAGACACACATACACTGCACAAACACTGCACACACACACACACTGAAAAAACACTACACACACACTACACAAACACACACACACACACACACACTGTACACAGACACACACACACACATACAACGCACAAACACTGCACACACATAGAAACACTGTACCCAGAGACAAACACTGTACACAGACGCACACATACATACACAGACACACACACATACACACACCCACACAAACACAAACACCCAAACACTGCACACACACACTGTACACAAACACACACACTGTACATAGACACACACCTTCCGAAAACACTTCCTGCTAAATAAATATAACTCAAATCCCTTTTTCCTAACTCCAGCAATGGTCATGGGACCAGCTTACTAAACCAGTGACCTTCATAGCCTTATAGGAGCGCCACAAGACAAACAGCTTAAAATTAAATACTCGTAATAAAACAAATATACTTTAATTACATTTCGTCCATTTAATAATCATTTGTGTATTATTTCACGGTGTCTAATTTCACGCTGTCACAATATGGGCCATATTACACAAAATTTTGCCTAGCCGGATACCAAACTGTATCGCTCAAATATACCTAACATAACCTTTACATTATCCCCAATAACGACCATCGTCAACTGTAATCACCGCTTTTCACATTGATGTGTGACGCTTGTTCTACAAATCACAGCGTGCAACAAGTTTAACCAGTGCGGTACCTGTTTGACTTTCGGCAAATGCTTCTTCCTCGCCAACTACACGCTGTGGAAAGTCGGAGACTACGGTGACGTCAGCGGGCGGGAGAAGATGATGGCGGAGATCTACAAGAATGGACCAATCAGGTGACAAGCATTAAAAAAAAATAATCACTAAACAGACCGATTATGCTTTATTTTTAGTCTTAAGCTGCATACACACATACAATCTTGATTGGACAATTTTGCCACTTCCACGTAGTATGAGAGTTTACCCACACAATCTGTCCACAGTATTCAAAAACTGTTGGCCCTCATGCTACATGGAAGTTTTAACATTGGCCAATCAAGATTGGATGTGTGTATCAAACTTCATTTATCAAAGTATCCAAGGAAAGCTCAATTCTTTTTCCTCATAGCAACATGCTGCCCTTGTGATTCATTCACCCCTACCATGCTGTACTGACCAAGGACAACACCACTGTATTCAGTGAAATATAACACATTCCATTGTTGAATATGATTAGTGAATATCCGGTGTGAGCATGGATGTCCCCCAATGCTGGTTGGCAAAGGGAAGACTAGTAAAGTCAGATCCAATCCACCAACCGCTATTGTTGTCAGAGATTGGAAAAGTGGACATGTGTGGATGCAACGGCAATTTATGACTGTTTTGTGGCCTATGCAGTGATGCACAATACATTGCTCCTTATTCAATGCACATTGGGCCCGAGATCCAAGTCACTTTTTCTCCCAGGTGATATTGTCACACCACATCAATAAAATGCCTTTTAAGCCACTGGCCAGCAAGAAAATACTCCGAATAATTTTGATATTACTTTTTCACCTACTTTTTGGTACTTTTTCCATTTGCAGAGCACTGAAAAGTTATTTTTAACAGAAGATGAAAAATGATCTTCTAGGAGAAAACTTATGAGAAAGTTAATTGGATCAGCCCCTTTTCTCCTAGGAGATCATTTTTCATCTTCTGTTTAAAATAACTTTTTTAGGACTCTGCAATTGAAAAAGTACCAAAAAGTAGATAAAAAAGTACCATTAAAATTATTCTGAGTATTTTCTTGCTGGCTGGTGGCTTAAAGGGCATTTTATTGATATAGGGCCATATGCAATTAACTTTTTCTCCTGAGTTTTCTCCTAGGTGATATTTTTAAACTTGTCAATAACATGCCTTTTAAGCCACCAGAAAGCAAGAAAATGCTTAAAATAATTTTGATAGTACTTTTTAATTTGCTTTTTGGTACTTTTTGTAGTTTAACCTCTTGAGGACTGCAGGGCTAAACCCCCCTAGTGACCAGGCAATTTTTAGTTTAAAAGGCCACTGCAGCTTTAAGGCCAAGCTGCAGGGCCGCACAACATAGCACACGAGTGATTCCCCACCCCTTTTCTCCCCACCAACAGAGCTCTCTGTTGGTGGGGTCTGATCGCTCCCCCCATGTTTATTTTTTTTTTAATAAATATTTGTGTTGCCGTTTTTTTTTTTTTAAAAACCCCTCTTCCTTTAAATCCCTTCCCTCCCTCGCTCCCGCCCTCCCCACAGCCGGCCAATTACGGCGATCGGCTGTCATAGGCTTCTGCCTATGACAGCCGATCGCTCTCTTGTCCCCCAGGGGGACAGCCGTGTCACACGGCCATCCCCAGTGCAGCGCTGCTGCTGATCGCAGCGCTGCACAGAGTAAATAGACGGCGATCACGCCGTCTAACAGTCTCCCGAGCGGCAATAGCCGCTCGGAGACTGAAGGCGGGGCGGAGCTCCGCCTCCCAAGCAGGAGATGCGCGCGCAGCCTGCGTGCGATCTCCTGCAAAACAGAGCCCCAGGACTTTACGCCAATTGGCGTTAGGCGGTCCTGGGGCTGCCGCCGCGTCCACGCCTACCGGCGTGACGCGGTCGGCAAGAGGTTAAAAGTACTGGAAAGTTATTTTAAATTGAAGATGAAAAATTATCTCCCAGAAGAAAACTCAAGTTAAAAAGTGAATTGCACATGTGCCAGAGGGTGAAAATGTCACCTAGAAGTTAATGTTTCGGGCGTCGCCCTTCACCAGGTGTGACTTTCTACACCCATCTACAACCATCTTATTTATACAACCAAATAACTGGTTACTTGTTAGTAAAGGTGCTTTCCTGAAAGAGAAGTCATAAAACTTATTTGAGATTGACCTGTTCATTTCTTCCCCTGGGCATAACACAGCCTGAACATCTGAGACATTTCTCTCTTTCTGCAGTAGCAATGTCTCCCCACCCCCTCCTCTTGCCAGTGGCTCTACATGGGCGAGCACTGACCACAGCTGTGCCACAGTGTGCCTGCTGCTGCTGATCTTTAATATCTCCCCTGGCTGTAATATTGCCCTGGTGTTCTTGCATTGGTCTTCTCCACATAGCCCACATAGCCCACACAGTCATTTGTTAGCATACATAGTGTGAATACTCTGATTGGTAAAAACAACTGTAATTATAATCCCATTTCCGGTATGTGGGTGCAAATGGGCGGCACAGCATTGCTGGCACGGCTAAGCTTATAGCCAACAACTGTATGTCTCCACTGAGGAGTTTCTCTTACATCATGTGATGACAGGAAGTGAGGGGCGTCTCTGGAGATCATACAGACAGCTGTAAAAACCTGACAGAGGGTGAAAATCAAACATTAAAACACCTGGCTACACTTGGGCTTTAGAACTCCTCTATGGGAACTACCCAAGTGACAAATAGAAAATAAAAACTCTTAAGTACCCACACACTGTGCCTGAGCCTGTTCTGCCAACAGAAATGCCCCTCCCCCAATGACAGCCTACCTGTCAGAGCCACGCCCCCATCCTTCCACGTGGATTGATGAGTGATACCCTGTAACTAGCATTCCTGGTGTAAACCCTTCTTCCTGTTCCTCTCTAGCTGTGGAATTATGGCGACAGACAAGCTGGATGCCTACACAGGAGGCCTGTATGCCGAATACTCCCCGAGTCCCATGGTGAACCACATTGTGTCTGTGGCCGGCTGGGGCGTGGATGAGAACGGCGTGGAGTACTGGATCGTTCGCAACTCCTGGGGAGAGCCTTGGGTGAGTCCCTGTCGTCTGCCCACAGACTCTGTGGGGAGTTTTTGTTGTTTGTTTGTTTTTTTAGCTTATCTCAGCATGAAAATAACATAGAGCTTCCTATTTCAAATAAGATAAGGACACTATGACCAGAAGATAATTTAATCCCCCCCCCCCCCCCCCCCTTGAAGAGTTTATACAGTGATTTAAGCCTGTTCTCTGAATAATTTTGCTAGTAATTTTTCACCAACCTTTTTAACCACTTGAGGGCCACAGTGGTAACCCCCCTCCCCCCCATAAAGATCAGGCTAATTTTTACTAAAATGGCCACTGCAGCTTTAAGGCCAAGCTGCAGGGCCGCACAACACAGCACATGAGTGATTCCCCCCCCCCTTTTCCCCCCACCAACAGAGCTCTCTGTTGGTGGGGTCTGATCGCCCCCAGTTTTTTTTTTTTATATATTTGTGTGTTTTTGTGTTATTTTTTACTATTTGCGTCTTTTTTTTTTTTTTAACAAACCCCTCCCTCCCCCCAGCCGGCCAATCTTGGTGATCGGCTGTCATAGGCTTCTGCCTATGAGAGCCGATCGCTCTCTAGTGCCCCAGGGGGACAGCGTTGCTGCTGATCGCAGCACTGTACATGTTAATTAGACGCGGTTTCACTGTCTAACAGTCTCCGCCGCTCGGAGATTGAAGGCGGGACGGAGCTCCGCCCCTCAAGCAGGCAATGCGCGCGCAGCCTGTGCGCGATCTCCTGCAGTAGCCGACCCTAGGACTGACGCCAATTGGCGTTAGGCGGTCCTGGGGCTGCCGCAGCGGCCATGCCCATTGGCGTGGAGTGGTCGTAGAGTAGTTAATTGTAAAATGTCAAAAAATGTATTCAAAAGAAGAAGATGAAAATGATCTCCTAAGAGATAACTCAGGAGAATAAGTGTGTCTGGTTCAGTGTTCTATGTGAAGAGCTCAGCCTACAGACTTCCGCTATTTTTATATGAATTTTGGGTGGACTTTCCTCCTGAGCAGCAGTGATGGTCAGTGAGATGCAAATCATTCTGACTTGCATGCACATTTAATGTAAGCTTGAAACTGTTGCTAACAAAAATCATCAAGAAGTAGGTTTGGTTGGCCAAGCTGTGTATAATGTGCATTAAACTTGCATGCTAGATGGACATATTAGCATTTCAGTGACCATGTCAGAGGTCATGTGATGTAGTGATGTCACATGATGTACTGAGGTCATGTAATATACTGAGGTCACATGATGTCTAGTCATATACTGAGGTCATGTGATGCAATGGTCTAGTGATGTGGGGCAGTCATGTGATGTAGTGATGTCATGCGAGGAGTCTCACACACCTCTTCTGTATTGCCTTACAGGGGGAGATGGGCTGGTTGCGGATCGTAACAAGTGCATACAAAGGCGGACAGGGGGACAGCTACAACCTGGCCATTGAGAGTGACTGTGCCTATGGTGACGTACTGATGGCATAAACACAATAAGCCACAGATAACAGGAGCTGCTGAACCTCCAACACTGGAAAGCTTAAACCAATACAAGAATTGCACAAGCTGCTATAGTCTCAGGTCTTCAATGCTTTGTGGGACAGCCGGACTGGCCAGCAGAGGGGACATCAATGGCAAGGGCACCGGGGACACCAGACCTCCAGTGCCGAAATTTTTTATAAATCAATATTTCTGACAATCACTATACACACCCACAGCTGTGATTTTACCTCTATGCAGCCATATTCTGTCATATGCAAACTCCACACACGTGCCAATGTGATGGAATGCCTCGACATGCTTCTATAATCAACAAGATGATCAGAATCCAGAGTGTGAGGGAAGAATAATGCCTGCACACGCAGGGAGAGTCCAGATATCCGGTAACAGGAACAGGAAATACTCCCGCTGGCAGGAAATCACGTGCTGCCAGGGGAAACAAGAGCGTAAAGTGTAAATTATCTGACATGTCGAGTGCAATAAAGATTTCTTATAACGTTGTGTGCAATGACTTCTGCTTACACATGAAGGTTCGAGTGCGCTGCCTAAATGTCCATACAACACTCATCACCCTAAAGGGAAACCAGCCCTCTAGAATGTTACCGTTAGACCAGGGGTAGGCAAACTTCTTGACTCGAACCCCAAATGGGGTCCTCAACTTTGACCGAGGGACTGGACCACAATAGGAGTGAGTGTGCACTGTGGTGAAAAATAGGTTTGGCCATGATATGATGTGGGCAGAGCTAATTATAATGTAACTGTAATGCAAAGACAGTGGGCCTGAGTTTTCTCCCAAAACACAGTTAGGCAAAGTGACCCTAAAGGTAATTAGACAATGTTCTCTCCACCAACAAAACAGCACATGGCAGCAGCCAGACTTCTTTGACACCAAACACAAGGACAGCAGGCAGACTGCCTCAGACAGCAAGTGGGCAGCAGGCTAAAGTGAGAAAAAACCAACCACGATAAGGTATATGTTTGTCTTCCACGTATATGTGCAATAATAATGGTGTCATGTTGGTCAGTACACAGTGCATTATACCAGAATATGTTTCAAAAGAGAATGTTCTGGCATAATGCACCATTCCGTGTACTAACACATGAGTTCTGCACAGTGCTTATTTTTGGAAGAAGAATATATATAGCTGAGCGACACAACATATTAAAACACTTTTTTATTTATTTTTTCATAAAAATCCTGATTACCAAACGGTTGTGATGAAACGTCCTCTGCCACAAACTTTAGCAGCCAGACCTCTTTGGCACCAAACACAGGCCCAGCAGGCCCTCAGATAGCAAGACACATAATGCGGCAGACACATTGGCCCACATGCAATTCACTTTTTGTCCTGAGTTTTCTCCTAGGTGATATTTTCACAACTTGTTAATAAAATGCCTTTTAAAGAGAACCTGCGATGAATAATAAAAAAAACAATTCATACATACCTGGGGCTTCCTCCAGCCCCCTTCAGCCTGATTGCTTCCTCACCGTCCTCCTCCTCCATTATGGCTCCCAGTAACTTCGTGAGTCAGGGCTTACTGCGCCTGCTGTCCCCAACTAGCTGAAATTACCGGGAGCCATAATGGAGGATGCAGGAGGCGGAGGAGGACAGTGAGGCAGCGATCAGACCGAAGGGGGCTAGAGGAAGTCCCAGGTATGTATGATTTTTTTTTATTATTAATCTCCGGTACAGAGAGGCTCAAAAAATGAAAAAAAAAAAAGTAGGCTACCTGATCTGCGGGGCTGAGCGGATCAGGTAGCCACAAAAAACGCCATTCCCCACCGCTCGCGTGGGACGCAAAGGCCCACTTTCACTTTTGTGACCTCTGGGTCAGGACGCTGCACTGAGAGACTGTGTCTCTCATAGTGTGCGGGGGGGGGGGGGGGGGGGGGGAGTGGCAGGAGGCGCAGCCAGGGGGAGAGAGCTGCCCGATGGCAGCTCTGAAAACCCTGCAGGCACGCCCCTGGCAGGCGTTTTGAACAGGGAATTCCTCTCCCCTGTGTAATCCTCTGAGTTAGCGACAAATCTTGCCTCTAAACTCAAAGGGCTATAGCGCAGGGGGGTGGGGGGGGGGAAGTGTGGGGACACAGAGCCATGTCATTAGGCAGAGAACATGCCTCTGTTTCCTATCTGCCCCCCGAAGATCCACCTCAGGTTCTCTTTAAGCCACTAGCAAGCAAGAAAATTCTCAAAATAATTGTTATAGTACTTTTTCTTCAAGTTCTGGTACATTTTCAATTTCAAAGCGTTGAAAAAAATATTCTAAAGATGAAAAATCTCTTAGGAGGTAACTCAGGAGAAAATATATTAATTGCATATTGGTCATAATGCAGCAATGTTTCTCATAAAATAAACAATTTGCAGCGTTTCCCCACGAAATACACACAATGTGAAAGCAATTCTCTAAAATAAACTTAATTGGCAGCATTTTCCGAATGCAGGAGGTAGTGGTGCATCAAAAAATAGGTGCCGCTATTGTGCCGGGTGTATAAGGGTAATTTGAAGTCCCGGAGGGGGAATAGTATTTATCGCCACAGGGAATTTGAGAGGCAGCAGGGTGAGCTGTCATTCGGCTCATCCTGCGCCCAGCTCACAGCTGGCGTACTAATACGTACGCACATTTTCCCTCTTAAAAAAGCACATTAGGCAGTGTTTCCCCATAAAATAGAGTTCTCCTTTAATTTTCTCCACAAATAGTGGCCCCTAATAGCCCTGGTGTCCGTGGTGGTACCTGAAAAGAAAAAGATACTACTCATCTGCCAGGTGACTCCTCTCTGGCCCTCCAACGTCCCTCCCCCATCTTTAAATCTGTGCTGTCAAGGCAGAGCAGGGCTACAGAAAAATGGCAGCTGGAGTCGGCACAGGAGACAGTACTGGGCTCCAAATGCCATTTTCCTGTAGCCCTGGAATATAGACGCCCCAGTCTGGATCAGATTAGCTCCGGCTGGTGAACTGGTATGGTGTCAATTGGACACCCCAAGCCAGTTCACCTCCAGGGGATACACACATGAAATGGACAATCGGGTCGTAGTCTGCCCACCCCTGCTTTTAACCATATATGATCGTTTTCGTTTTTTTTTTATTCCATCTTCTTTCAATAAATCAGGTTTTCCTCAAAGATCAAACAAAAACTACATCATAGTGCAGACTGATGTGACAATGATGGAGGGGACCACTCCCCAGTGTAACCATCAGTGATTGTTATCGGTTCACCCGCCATCACCTCGTGCAAAGAGCCCAACACACTCCCCAAACATGGCTAGCACGCTCACCCTTTATAATAGTTGCCCGACTCACAGACAGCAACTGCGTATTATCACCACCTGGACTCTGCTCACGGTCACCTCCCACTCCGTCACAAAAAAGTATAGAAACAGAGGCGCCTTAATATACCACCCGAGGTCTTCACATATACCACAGTGTCGTCGCTGCCACAGCTAAATATGTCCTTATATTCCTGCAGTAATAAAATGATATAAAATATCACAGCGCCGATGATAAAATCCCAAAGGATAGTAGCGTGCACCTTCCGTCAAAAACTCGTGGTTTAATGGCAAAAACAGACAGTCTATATCGTAGTGCAAGCGATGACAGCAATTCATAAATTGGAAAGCATGAAGTAGCCAATGTTGCCAGGCAACCCTTACGTGACCGGCAGTGACCGGGTAGCTGGTGCTGGAGGTGGGTGTCCGGCTAAGAGTGGTGGAGCCCCATTAAACCACAAGTTTTTGACGGAAGGTGCACGCTATCTGCCTTTTCTTGTATACTGGACATTGTTACATATTTCTTCTGCCGCTCAGCAGTGCACACGCCAGGTTGGCAATTTGACGGCTGCAAGCCTTATTGTGCAAGGTGCTGGTGATTTGTTTTGTATTGCCAAGTGTCACTCTTTTGCCACTCAAGTCTGTTTTTTTTGATGGGTTGTGCCATACAATAATTAAAAACAATGGTGCATGAGCCAGCCTGGGGCCCCGGGAACTCTCACTGCCCGGGGCCCCAGAACCAGCATCTGGTTCTGGGGCCCCGGGCAGTGAGAGTTCCCGGGGCCCCAGGCTGGCTCATGCACCATTGTTTTTAATTATTGTAGTATCCCATGCAGTTTAGTTAGGAGGGGGGCAGATGAGAGGGAATATCCTGCACGCTGGTGCCCCCTGCTGGTCATATAGCCATTCTCTATATGCAACTGAAGCCCTCTCCTACTAATTGGCTGACTTGCTCAGCTTTTGCTTGATTATCACTGCAAGCTAGGTGTATTATGTGTGCATTTTTCATTGGCTTATAAGCAGCCTGCAGGCTTTATAAAGCAGCAGAGAACTGTTTGGGAGTGAGGTTCTCCAATTGTGTGTTTGGTGGGTTGTGCCATACACTCGCAATTTTCTTTCTCTTGTCTTGAGAAAATCCCAAAGGATGCAGCACATTGCATTCAAAGAGAGGCTCCCAATTCAGAAGATGACACTGTTGCAGTCTGTGAGTTGGGGCAGCGGTTATAAAGGGTGACCCCCTAATGATGGCGGAAGGCCAAAACTAGTTGGGAGGAGAGCAGGCAGCATCTACTGACAGGCCAGGCGTTAGTACCACATTGGTGGGAAGTTGGCTGTATTTTAACTTTTTAATAAAGTGGATCCTTGTGCTGATAGACATTGAGAGCATCTCTTTTCTATTTTTGCAGCGAGTGCATATGCAGGTTGGGATCTTCACTATCACACTGGTCATGTCCTGCCTAGGATCCACCCTCAGCACATCATACTCATCACGTCCCACCTAGGCTCCACCCTCAGCACATCATACTCATCACGTCCCACCTAGGCTCCAACCTCACCCAGCACAATAGAAAAAACAAATACAACCTGTGTAGGTGACAACAAGCTGTACATTAGGCCCGGCTCACACTGGCAATTAAGTGAAGATCCGAGATGTGCAGCACCTAAAACTACGGATACTGGAAGCCTGTGCTAGCATTTCTCCTGCTGTGTTGCTATCAGTGTGTGAAGAGTGGGAGAAGAGGGTTGCATTGACAGTCCAACACAATGGGCAGCACATTGAACACATTTTATAAGTGGTCAGAAACTTGTAAATGACTCATGAAAGAATAAAGTTACGTTAAAAACAAGCACACCATTGTTTTTCTTGTGAAATTCCCAACAAGTCTGATGTGTCACATGACCCTCTTCCTATTGAAAAAACAAAAGTTGGATTCAAAATGGCCGACTTCAAAATGGCTGCCACCACCCATCTTGAAAAGTTTCCCCCATCACATATAATAATGTGCCACAAACAGGAAGTTAATATCACCAACATTCCCAATTTATTAACCCTCCTGGCGGTTTATTAATTACCGCCAGGGGGCAGCACAGCCGTTTTTTTTTTTTTCATGTAGCGAGACAAGGTTTTGCTACATGATAGCCGCTGCTCAGCGGCATCCCCCCAGCCCCAAAGCCCCCTCAAAGAACAGAAAGCCTGGAGGGCGACGGAAGGGATGACGTCACTGACGTCCTCAACGTCGTGGCGTCAAAGGCAGCGCACGGGGTCTGGGGGGGGTCAGCTGCGGCGTGACGGATAGCGGCGGATCGGCAGCGATGCGATTGCACACGCAGCTAGCAAAGTGCTAGCTGCGTGTAGCAAAAAAAAAAAATAATTATGCAAATCGGCCCAGCGGGGCCTGAGCGGTGCCTTCTGGCGGCATAGCCTGAGCTCAGCTCGGGCTTACCGCCAGGAAGGTTAAGGTGTATCCATATAAATGGCCCACTCTGTAGATCAGGTGCTCTGACTGAAGTCAGACTGGATTAGCTGCAAGCTTGTTTCAGGGGTATGATTCAACCTCTACTACAGCTAAAGAGATCAGCCGGACTGCCAGGCAACTGGTATTGTTTAAAGGATACCCAAAGTGACATGTGACATGATGAGATAGACATGGGTATGTACAGTGCCTAGAACACAAATAACTATGCTGTGTTCCTTTTTTTTCTTTCTCTGCCTGAAAGAGTTAAATATTAGGTGTGTAAGTGGCTGACTCAGGAAGGACAGGAAGTGACTACAATGTGACCCTCACTGATAAGAAATTCCAACTATAAAACCCTTTCCTAGCAGAAAATGGCTCGAGAGCAAGAAAGAGATAAAAAGGAGAATTTCTTATCAGTGAGGGTCACATTGTAGTCACTTCCTTTCTGAGTCAGGACTGAGTCAGCCACTTACATACCTGATATTTAACTTTTTCAGGCAGAGAAAGAAAAAAAGGAACACAGCCTAGTTATTTGTGTGCTAGGCACTGTACATACCCATGTCTATCTCATCATGTCACGTCACTTCGGGTATCCTTTAAAAGGAAACATCCATACCCCTCTCAGTTAAAGTTTCCTTTAATAACGGCCATCCTGCCAAACCAAGAAAGACCTCCCAACCTGTTCCACTCCTCCAGCTCCTTTACAATACCTCAGCCAACAGCAGATAGTTCAGGGCAAACAACCTCTGAAGGAAGCTTTATGCCCAAATAGGTCATTGCAATTGGCTCCCATCTGAAGGGGAATTGTTCACTACACTGCGTGCCAACTGGTTAAGGTGACCCTTGATCTTCCTCAAACATTTAAGTGGCAGGGAAGCCTTCCCCGTAGACGTATCCAGCAAAGGATTTAGGGGAACATTGCTGTCTCCTTCCCTTTGAGTCCTATGGGAGAAAAGCGCTATAGAAATGTTATTGTATTGTATTGTATTATATGATCATCCCCTTAGCAAAGTCCAATACCTTGTTTACCATAGAAGCCACAAAATTGTTGTTTCTTTGGGGGTATACACTGCTACTACAGTTATGTCTCCATTTCCCATTTTCCCCAAAAGTAAAACCTATTGCCCCTCTGAATGCACCTGGAAGTCCGTAACGTGAAAATTGCAGGATTAGGTCCGTTCACATCTAAAACCGTTTTGCGGGAGTGATTTTTCCGCGATTAACTCAGAAAAATCACTGGACACTGCAGCGGTTTGGGAGCAATCATGATTAGCGGTGCTATGCATGCTAATCGCGCTCGCTAATCACAAATCGCAGGCAAACCGCTGCATGTAACATGTTTGCGGTTAACAATAACCGCAAACGCGGCAGTGAGAACACTGCCATAGGCCCAGTGAACACCAAAAACCTCTAGCAGATCCGCAAAACGCTAGAGGTTTTTGAAGCAGATTTCAGAGCGATTCTAGGCATGTTTAGAGACTTTTCTAAACATGCCTATCATTTTTGTGTAGCAGATTTCATATATTGTTACAGTAAAGCTGTTACTGAACAGCTTCTGTAACAAAACGCCTGGAAAACAGCTCTGATGTAGCGTTTTTCAGAGCGGTTTTCCACTTTCCTATACTTTAACATTGAGGCAGAAACGCCTCAGAAATCTAAAAAATGCTGCAGCCCCCGAGATTGCGTTTGTGGAAAAAACAAACCGCTCTGGTGTGCACCATCCCATTCACTTTCATTAGCCAAGCGGTTTTCCCCCTGCAAGCGTTTTAAAAAATGCTCCAGAACCGCTCTGGTGTGTACCAGCCCATAGTGTTACATGCTGTAGCGGTTTTAGCGGAGATGGAGAAATGAAAACCAGCCAAGGAGGGGTAGTATCTGTGGAATATGGCTCTAAACAGACTATTCTCCTCTGCTTCACCGGATACTTACATCTCTGCAGGCAGGTGGACATGCAGGACTAGCTTCAACACGGTCAGTCAGTGCCACTCCGGCAAACTGATCAGCAGGCAAGTCAAAGTTCTGGTCCCTACAGGTAGTACTGATTGGCCCATTGCTGTAGTCTATTTTATACAGGAGTTTGGTTTGTTTCCTGCTTAGAAGAGAAGGCTAGTCCCGAAGTGTACCTGTCCTGAAATGATATCTATTGCATCACCACCAGCTTTATACAGCACCTGACTGACTGAATAATGGGAACCTCTAGTGGGTACTGCGGCCCAATCCAACCCCCCCTCCCCCCAAGCTTCCCCTGCTCCCAGCACATGTGAATAGGTATGAAACTGTTCGGATCAAATAAAACACAGAGATTGGCCATTTTATTAAATAGGCTTATCATTAGATGTTCCATATAGACATTACATCTAATCAATCAAAATTACTTCCAGTCCACCCCCCCCCCCTCCCCTTCCCTATTGGACCGTGGGTGTGCCCCTCTGGTGGTGATTAAAAAAAAAAAAAAGATTGCCAGGGCCTTCTATGACAAGGACACGGTGCGGTCACCTGCCTGCATGGATGACATCAGGACAGGTGAGTATTTTGCCCCGCAAGCTCCATCATGCAGAGCGTGTTATTACAGGCTCTGGCTATTTTCACTTTAAGTACACTTTAAATGTCTTTCCCAAATCTATATGTACCAAAGTCCACATCAGTCAGCAGGATTGTTATTGAGGGGCAAATATACCGTATTTGAAATGATTAAGAATTATGCTAATTATTAGGATACAGAATTTATTATACTAAGTCTTATGAAAATCTGTTGTAAAATGGACTAATGACATCTTGCAGTGAAAGCATTTCACTGGTCCATATTCAAGCTGCATAGATGTGTAGTAACATTTGCATAGCTCTGCATTAACTTATTAGAATGACTTGCATATTTCAAGTAAAGAGGATGGTTTGCACTGAGCACTTTGTACTAAACACCTTTTAAACATCCGAGGCACAGGATGGAATACGGGGACACAAAAATACCCACAGACATCCGGTGCAGGCAGAAATAGTTTTGTATTAAAGTTTTAGATGGCTGTGGCATACGTATGCAAAATCACAGAAGACCTATAGATGTCAGCGGCAGTGTAAGGGTTAAGCCCCGCACACACACAGGCTCAGTGGCAACTTTTATTACCTGCATACATAATGTAGTATATACCATCGGGGAGCCCTGGAGAGAGGTAGGCAGAGAACATAACATTCGGCAATAATGATCCCCAGAAACGCCTCAACACAATGTACTTTGGTTGTTCCAAGTAGCAGAACAGCGTACGGAACCAGATCCCATTCTGACGTAGTGTCCATGCGCAGGGCTGCTTGTCACAGGAGGCATTCTGGGTAGGCGTTGTGGACTGTTATAGGAACCAAACGCTAATCCATCCAGCCTCGAGCTGCTGCAACTGTACATCTCCGGACACAGATTCTTGGCTCCTGTTTTATAAAAACAACTGCAAAGCAGGATCCTTATGATTTCATATGAGCTTGGGACCCACCACGGCACGTTTTCTCCTTCAGCCTGGTAGTTTTGCAGTGGGCTTCAGGTTGTTATGTTAGAAGGTCATGCTATCCATTTTAAGATTTTTGGCAAGGGCAGCAGCTTTTCCTCATGAACTTGATGGTATTTCACCCCATCCCAATTATACTTCTACCCTAACAAATGGCCCCAGTGATACACCCCCACAGTGGGATCCTACCACCACCATGCTTCACTGTAGGTATGAAGTTCTTGATGGTGGGCTTTACTGTGCTCCCAGGGATTATTTGTTGCATCCATCTGATTTTTGACTGTAAACAGTTTTATCCCCCAAGATCTTTTGACAACATTTTCCACCCATAGTCAATGGTTTGCTTTCATAAACTAAAGAAGAGCGCCGAGTTATTTAAGATCAGTAGTCTTTCATTCATATAAATGCTTAAAAATGATCCAGGTCAATAATCCAAATCAACAATCAAACATTTACGCTCTCACACATCCAGCTATGCATACAAGGAGCAACAAGTTTGACCTGCTTTTTTAAGCATTTATATGAATAAAAGACTACTGATCTGAAATAACTCAGTGCTCCTCTTTAGTTTATACAAATCCTTTTTTCTGAATGGGGAAAGGTATCCCCATTATTTAAGAGGTAGCAGTGGCAAAACATTGTATACAAGCAGGTATTGCACACTTGTTAAGATATACAATGGTTTGCAAAAGTATTTGTCCCCCTTGAAGTTTTCCACATTTTGTCATATTACTGCCACAAACATGAATCAATTTTATTGGAACTCCACGTGAAAAACCAATACAAAGTGGTGTACACGTGAGAAGTGGAATGAAAATCATACATGATTCCAAACATTTTTTTTTACAAAAAAAATAACTGCAAAGTGGGGTGTGTGTAATTATTCAGCCCCCTTTGGTCTGAGTGCAGTCAGTTGCCCATAGACATTGCCTGATGAGTACTAGTGACTAAATAGAGTGCACCTGTGTGTGTTATCTAATGTCAGTACAAATACAGCTGCTCTGCGACGACCTCAGAGGTTGTCTAAGAGAATATTGGGAGCAACAACACCATGAAGTCCTAAGAACACACCAGACAGGTCAGGGATAAAGTTTTTGAGAAATTTAAAGCAGGCTTAGGCTACAAAAAGATTTCCAAACTCTTGAACATCCCACAGAGCACTGTTCAAGCGATCATTCAGAAGTGGAAGTAGTATGGCACAACTGTACACCTACCAAGACAAGGCCGTCCACCTAAACTCACAGGCCGAACAAGGAGAGCTCTGATCATATAGAGAGGATATACAGTGTATGTCAATGGATTTACCTACTAATGATTATTAATTCTGTCCAGCCAGTCCTGTAGTTCAGATGGTCCAGTAGCACAGAACAGCCACCATATCCTGTACTGTGTCCTTCTCTTGTGCCTCCCTGTAGGAAAGAAACTGCCTGGGCATGGCCCCTCCCTATCAGGCTGGTTGGACAGTGCAGAATAGCAGGCAAGAGATCAGAAGGTTTTTCTGCTCTCTTCCTCCTCTAGTCAAGCACTGAATGTGGCGGGATTACATGAGCTGCAGTCGGGATACAGTCTGGCACTGTAACTGGCTGTATGTACAGTGATCACACCCAACAACAGAAAGTCAATACCCAATGACCTCATTATAATGGTACTGTTGGGAGTGGCATATACAGCACAGCAAGTGGTCACTCACTTCTCAAAGATGAGGTCTTGGAAGTCAGGAAAAGTCCAAAATGCTAAGTGCTGCGGGCTTACAGGGGTTAGTGACTGCCTAAAGTGATGGAGGCTCACAGATGTCTGCCGGTCCTCACAGAAGAACTACTGATCGCTGAAATGCTGCCATGAGAGACAGCAGTCAGAACACCCAGCCTATCACAGCTTGTTGTGTGGCTGTAGAGCAGTGAAAGTGCTCCTGTGAACCATGTCCAGTGCTGAAAGTGCCGACAGCAGTCAGGGAATGGTTGGAACTGGACCGTGGTGCAATGTAGATTGTCCCTATGACACATACAACATGTCTAATGCTAGGTACACACAATACAATCTTCTGATAGATTTGACTCGAATCGACTATTTCCAACATGTGTGATCTGATTTCAGATCGTTTATCTAATTTATTTTCCATAGAAGTGAACGGAAAACCGATCGGAAAACAGATCGGACCGGTTGGAAATAGTCGATGTGACCGTAAATCTGTCAGAAAATTGTATACCTAGCATTGAGATTACTGCAGACCACATGCCACCCTTCATGGCATTGTAATCCCTTATAGCTCCCAACTCTTTTGGAGGGACAGTCCCCTCCTTAGGACACCTGTCCCTACGTCCCACTTTCCTCCTCATTTGTCTCTCTTTCAGGACTGATGTACAGATCTATGTAAATATATGTATTTTTCTCCTGAAATGTGTTTAACTGACTCTAAAATGTATCCCCATCCTTTAAATTGATGTATTGCTTACTTTTAAATGAAGGAAAATAACCCAGGATAAAAATAACCTGTGCGGTTTGAATTATAAATCAACATATTTTTCTTATGTAATCTTTATGGTATGCGTGACTAGGGGTGTGTCGGGGCGGGATTATAGGTGTGGCAGAGGCGGGGCTGATGTGTCCCTTTTTCTTTTGTGAAAAAGTTGGTCTGTATGGTTTTCTCTGCTAAAAGAGGACTTCAAGCAGCAGGGACAGCCATACTATCCCAGAGAAATACTTGTTCTACTTACATAACATATGTATTGCACTGTCCACATTTTGACTTCAGTGAATTCTATATATTTACAATTTCCGCTGCACTCAGCCGTCACATTCCCAGATATCAAACAAGGCCAGGCTCCCCGCACAGCCATCATACTTCCTGTGATATCACATGTCTATACGCCACTTCCTGGGGCTGAATCTATACCACACAGGCCTATTTATATAGATCAATCTCCAATGAAAGGTGGAGATTTCTGCCTATGCCTATGTGTGTGCGCACTGCACACACTGCATACAAATCACACACACACACACACACACACACACACACACACACACACACACACACACACACACACACACACACACACACATCACACACACACATCACACACACATATCACACACACAGTGCGCTCTTTTCTTCTAGTTTCAAATTAACACAGACTTGACTTTAAAACAGTTGTATTTAACAAAACACAAAAAACTCATAAATATCAAAAAACTCAGTATATGCCTAGAAGTATTCTGTACAGTTTCTCATACGAGATAAGGAATGGCAGCTTTTCACTGGCGTCCGGCAGCAGATCCAAGAAGCACGTGTCAGTTTATCATGATGAATTTGGACTTGCAGTGAACTAAAATACAGAGAAATAAAGATTATTAGTATTGCAGATTAATGAAGATGTCTATAATGCAGTAATGACCAGCTCGCTGAAGGAAACCGGTTTGGAGTGAACATAAGGGGTGTGACTGCTACTGGTACACACAAAGCATTGTCCTTAAAGAGAACCTGTATCAAAAAAAAAAAGTTCCCCTGGGGGTACTCACCTTGAGAGGGGGAAGCCTCAGGGTCCCAATGAGGCTTCCCCCTCCCCTGTAGCTGCAGGCAATCCAGCGCTGGCTCCCCTGAAGTTTCCGGCAATCCTCCCTCGACAAGCGCTGATGAGGGCTGATTCATATACCTTTCCTGGCTCCAGCGGGGGCGCTGTTGCGGCTCTCCGCACGGAGATAGGCGAAAATAGCCGATCTCTGTCGGGTCCGCTCTACTGTGCAGGCGCAGGAGTCTATCTCCGAGCGGAGAGCCGATACTGCGCCTGCGCTGGGGCCGAGGAGGTAAATATTTACATCCCCGCTGTTCGGGAAGCTTTATCGCTGCCACCGTGACACTGAGGAGGATGGGGGAAGCCTCAATAGGATCCGGAGGCTTCCCCCACCCGAGGCGAGTACCCCCCAGGGGAGGTTTTTTCGTTACAGGTTTTCTTTAGGACAACTACCAATAACCAAGTGTTCTAAAACTACAACGTATAAACAATCTATTTAATAGCTGTGTGAGCATTTACCCACTTTTCAGGTTAAAAAAAAAAAAAATATAGTCAGAACAAAAAGCTCTACGTTAGTTTTAAGCGGTGCACACACACTGGAATTACAGCAACCGAGGTGGTCAATATGGGCTGCCACTGGTGTATAATGAGGCCATAGCTCATAAATGATTTAGTATTGCATTTTAATAGAGAGCTTTTTGGTCTCTTTAAGCGCTTTATGTTTTCCAGCTGGTTCTGGGCCACTACAATCTGTCTGGGTATTCTGTAGTACTTGTCCTAGCCATCTTTTTTTTCTGCATTGAAGCCATAATAAGCTAATTAAGCTTTCTTGACACCTGTAATGGCTGCCGCCTGTAGCGATAGGATGCGATTGCTAGGACAACAGTTCGGGGACCCAACACTGTATAGATGCATCGCTATGCTGTTGCCTAGCAATACATCTATAGTGCACTGGGGTCCCCAAGCTGTGCACCCTAACGATTGCATCCAATCACTACAGACGCATAGGCTGGAGATAATGGTCCGCAACATGCACAACAAATACCAAAATATGGCATGTGACATATACTTTTAAATCGGGACAAGAAAATATGTTTTGTTTTGTATAACTGGCACAAGTGTGAAAAATAGGGTGAAATATGAAAAAGAAACTTGTATTTTCTGCATATATGCTTTTTTATCCTGTATAATGACTATAATTTTGTTTTTCTTGGGGGGGGGGGGGGGGAATACTCCCCAAAGAGGGCCTATGTTATCCCCCTAAAAACAATATACAACATGCATATATACCAGGGGTCCTCAAACTTTTTCGGTCAAGGGTCGGGTAAACATTCTTAAGACTGCTGGGGGGCCGGAAAACACACATAAAGGGCCCTTTTCCACCTGCAGTCGCTAGCGTTCACGCTGAACGCTAGCGATTGCTGAATCGCAAAACCGGCGATTCCCCGACGTTTTGCGGCCGCGATTTTGCTATGCTATGCACTGCATAGCAAAATCGCGGCAAATATCGCTCCGCCGCGCGTTCGGGTAAAAAACGAATGTTAAAAAGCAAACCGTAGCGATTGTAAAATCGCTAGCGGTTTGCGACTTTGCGATTCAGCCAGCGCAAACGCACTGGTGGAAAAGGGCCATTGTAAAGTAAAAAGGATATTGAAAAACATTACATTGAATCTAAGTATAGATTCTCCCCAGTCATGCCTTAAGGAGAACTCCCAGCAGCAGTCATTCAGTCATGCGGCGCCCAAAGAACGTCTTTGTCTACCAGAGTACCAGACAGTGAAGCATACTGGGCCTGTTGTCCATTTGAACAGCAGTGTCACCTGATGCAGAACTGGACTGGAAGCCAGTGCATGACTGCTCGCTGGCTCCTACAGGATGTGGATGGGTGGAGCCAGCACTGCTATTCTATATGCGGGCAGATGATATTTAAAGGACCACTGTCGCAAAAATCGTAAAGTTAAAATGCATATAAACAGATAAGTAAGAAGTACATTTCTTCCAGAGTAAAATGAGCCTTAAATTACTTTTTTCCTATGTTGCTCTCACTAAGGGCTGGTGCACACCAAAACCCGCTAGCAGATCCGCAAAATGCTAGCAGATTTTTAAACGCTTTTTTTTATTTTTATGAGGCGTTTTGCTAGCGTTTTGCGGATTGCTGCTGCGGTTTTCAGTATAGTAGATTTCATATATTGTTACAGTAAAGCTGTTACTGAACAGCTTCTGTAACAAAAACGCCTGCAAATCCGCTCTGAACAGGCGTTTTTCAGAGCGGTTTGCGTTTTTCCTATACTTAACATTGAGGCAGAAACGCATCCGAAATCCAAAAAATGCCTCACCCAGGTATTTTTCGTTTCTGCAAAACGCCTGCCGCTCTGGTGTGCACCACCCCATTGAGATACATTGACCAAGCAGATCCGCAGCCGCAAGCGGATCTGAAAACGCCCAAAAAGCCGCTCGGTGTGCACCAGCCCTTACAGAAGGTAGTAGAAATCTGGCAGGAACGACAGGTTTTGGGGTAGCCCATCTCCTCATGGGGGATTCTCAGGGTTTTCTTTATTTTCAAAAGCACTTAGCGAATGGCAGTTGCTTCTTTCAACTGCCCAAAAAAAAAAAAAAAGTGTGCAGCGAGTACAGAGGCTGGCCAGCATAAATCCTTTTTAGGTTGTATCTTTATAAAGAATAAAGGGCATGCTGAGAATCCCTCATGAAGAGATGGATTGACCCAAAACCTGTCAGAACTCTACTACCTACTGTAAGTGCCTCAACATAGGAGAAAAGTAATTTATGGCTCATTTTACTCTGGAAGAAATTTACTTTTTAATTGTTTTTACATGTATTTTAAATTTTTCATTTTTTCGCAATAGTGGTTCTTTAAAAAAGGTACAGTGGGTTGCATCTATAAGTTATAGATTTAGTGTTTGGGGAGCCAGTGAAAAAGCCTCGGCAGGCCGCATTCGGCCCACGGGCCTTAGTTTGAGGACCACTGGTATGAACTCTCAGAAAAGGAAGTGTTAACCACTTAAGGACTGGCTGATTATTATGTGATCTGTGCTGCGTGGGCTCTTCAGCCCGCAGCACAGATCAGGTTTTAGGCAGGGCGATCAGACTTACCCCACCCCCCCTTTTTTCCCCACTAGGGGGATGTCCCGCTGGGGGGTCTGATCGCCGCAGCTGGCTACTGCCGAGCAGGGGGGGGCTGCTCAAAGCCCCCCTCCGCAGCGCTATTCCCCCCTCCCTCTCCTCCTTGCTAAGGGCGGCACAGGACGGTGATCCGTCCTGTACCGCCCCTGATAGGCTTCACCCTATCAGATGCTGGCGATCCCTGGTCAATCAGAGGCCAGTCTCCTTTACGGCACGGCTGCAACAGCGGCGCCGCACGACGCATACACCCTGGGGATTTCTTCCCTGCGTGTTTACATTTCGCCTGCGAGCCGTAATCGGAGGCTTGCAGGCTGTTCACGGAGACTCCCTCTGTGAACTGACATCGAACGGCGCTCCATGGAAATACCACTGCGACCAGCCGCCGCCTATCGGCGTTGGCTGGTCGTTAAGTGGTAAATCATTTATTTTTATCAACTAACAAAATGCAGTAACTGAACAAAAGAGAAATCTAAATCAAATCAATATTTGGTGTGGCCACCCTTTGCCCTCAAAGAAGCATCAGTTTTTCTAGCTACACTTGCGCACAGGAACTCGGCTGATAGGTTGTTTACAAACATCTTGGAGACTTAACCACAGATGTTCTGTGGACGTAGGCTTCCTCACATCCTTCTGTCTCTTCATGTAATCCCCGCACACTCGATGATGACATCAGTGCTCTGTGGGGGCCATACCACCACTTCCAGGATTTCTTCCTTTTCACGCTAAACATAGTTCTTCATCACTTTGGCTGTATGTTTGGGGTCGTTGTCCTGCTACAGAATACATTTGGGGCCAATCATACACCTCCCTCATGGTATTGCATGATGGATAACTATCTGCCTGTATTTCTCAGAATTGAGAACACCATTAATCCTGTCCAAATCTCCAACTCCATTTGCAGAAATGCAGCCCTAAACGTTCAGGAAACCTCCACCATGCTTCACTGTTGCTTGCAGACACTCACTATTGTACCGCTCTCCAGCCCTTCAAAGCACAAACTGCCTTCTGATATAGCCAAATATTTAACATTTTGACTCATCAGTGCAGAATACCAGCTGCCAATTTTCTGCACTCCAGTTCCGATGTTTTACTGCATACTTGTGTCGCTTGGCCATGTTTCCAGGTCGGCGGTATGGCTTTTTGGCTGCAACTCTTCCATGAAGACCACTTCTGGCCAGACTTCCCAGGACAGTAGATGGGTGTACCTGGGTCCCACTGGCTTCTGACATTTCGGAGCGGATGCCAGTACTGGACATGATTTGGAAGGGTAATAAGATTGGTGTCTTTCTTCTGCTGCACTAAGTTTCCTTGGCCGACACCTGCGTCTACGATCCTCGATGTTGCCAGTTTCTTTGCATTTCTTCAAAAGAGCTTGAACAGCATATCGATTCTTGAAACCACAGTCTGCTCTGAAATCTTTGCCTGGGAGAGACCTTCCTGATGCAGTATAACTGCTTTGTGTCTTGTTGCTGTGCTCAATCTTGTCATGACATGAAACAGTCTTCCACAACCTCACCTTGGTGGCAGAATTTGACTGATCCTCACCCAGCTTTAAGCCTCCTACACAGCTGTTTATGTTTCAGTTAATTACTGTGTTTCAACCTGTGTGACACTGATGCTTATTAGCACGTTTGGTATAATTGGTTTGTCATGCACCTCTCTATAATGCTACAACATTTCTGACTGTGCAAGTGTATATAGAGTGTATAAGAATTGGTGCTGGTATGAAGGCAAAAGGTAGTAACAGCAAGTATCGATTTGATTTAGATCTTACTTTTGTTTACTCACTTTGCATTTTGCAAATTGATAACGTGCGAGTGTGTGTGTGTGTGTGTGTGTGTGTGTGTGTGTGTGTGTGTGTCACACTTTGCATCAACAGCAACACAGCTGAAATTCCAAGACTGTCAAGAATCGCAAAGTGTACCAGAGATCACAGCTTATCTTGTATTTCTACTTACCTGGGGCTTCCTCCTGCCCCATGGAGTTCATCACTGTCGTCCTTGGCCCTTCGTTTTGCCACTATCTGGCCTACTGATTCGGCTGGCCAAGCTGTTCAGCGCAACGTGAGGCATGCATGTGCTGAAGAGCTTGGCCAGCCCAATCAGCAGGCCAGATAGCGGCAAAATGGAAGGGCCTAGGAGGACAGTGAGGTATTCCATGGGGGTGACCCCACTCAAGTATAAATATAGGATAATAGGATAATTTGTGATCTCTGGTACACTTAGGTAAAAACCCTGGAACCTGAAGAGGTTATAAGGATAGAATATTAGAAAACAAGACAAGGGCCCGACAGCTTCCTACCTATAAACTCTGTCACCGGGTCGTGTTCTCCTTCTGTCTTGATGGTTCCAGCAATGCTTTCATTCTCCAAGATCGGCAGGAAGAGCTGCACAAAGTCTGATGTATAAGGAGGTGTGATGACATCCAGGACCTGGAGGGGGAGCAGGGAGCAGAGAGAGGAATGTCTGTAAAACAGATTGTCTGCCGCGGCAACTCAGATTATCTGCTTCTCGCCGGCTGCCTGCTCATTCCTTCCCCATCTAGTCTGACACCTGTGATAGGGCATCAGAGAGCAGGAGGCAGGGCTTCAGCATGTACAGCAATCACTCCATCACTCCTTGGTCATGTGACTACATGGGGCAGCTCTGAGACTGACAGATTCGGCAGGATGATGTAGAATAGATCCTAGGTTCTCAACATGTGGTACGTGTACCCCAGGGAGTATTTCTGATGAGTCCAGGGGGTACTCGGGCTTGATATACTCGACCAAGAACAACAAATTTAGAGTTTTAGAAGATGATAAATCTTATTTAAACAACACAAAATTAGTATTTTAGCTAATTAAAAGCAAAAGTAAACGCTTGGAAATTGTTAGACCCAATTATCATGTATTACGATTAAATATATATTTTTCAAGGGGTACTTGTGATAATGTTTACTATGCTAGGGGGTACTTCGTGAGTACAGGGTTTTAAAAGGGGTACATACCAATAAAATGTTGAGAAACACTGATGTAGATCATTGAGGAGATGAAGATCTAGGCTATGGTGCAGCAGGTAGGTTCTATTTTTTATTTTAAACACAGCTTTTACAGCCTTTTGTTCTGCCCAGTTTTATTAATGTTCAGACAGCTGTATGGGCATTTAGCAATGTAGATGCACTCTGCTGTTACACATACAGGACGAGGAGTAGGAGGACCCACCTCTGTCACAAAGTAGCGTATGAGCGAGATGTCCGTGTCCATCTTCTCCAGACACCTGCGGATGTAAGTGACCACTGGCAGCACGTACCCTCGGCTCAGCAGGTGCACCATCCTGTCCAGCAGGGTCTTCTTCAGCTCCATCTGTGGGGGTAACCAGGGGAAGGAAATGTACATCATTGATCCCCTCTCCAATATCATCAACAACAGACCTCCCGCAACAAACCTCTAAAAACTAGCACCATAACATGTTAGCACCATAACTTTAACCCCTTCTGGACACACCCATTGAAATAGATAGTTTGGGACCTGTTATCCTTACCAGGGCGTAGACTTCAATTAGCCAGGTGCCGATCGTTCCGCTCTCCCACCACTGCAGCCCACTCGCCCTGCTGTCGGTATGACGGCAGAGCTCTGTGAGCCTGTCAGGAGCCACTTTCATGGGCTCCTGACCCTGTGATCACTGTCAGGCAATCTCATTGGCTCACATTGATCACCGGGTCAGGAGTCAATGAAATTGGCTCCCGACTGGCTCATAGAGCTTTGCTGTCATAGGGATGGCAGATGGAGTGGGCTGCAGTGTTGGGGGAGCCGAAATTCCAAGCGGTGAGAAGTCAGTAAGCGCAATTTTTGGTACCAGCGGTCTCTGGTTCTTGAAGAGCAATTGTCAGCCACAAAACCAAATTCCATTTACCCACTGCTCTGTGTTCATTATGCAGCCTGCAACATCACCCTGCAATCTAATCAGAAATGTTTCTGCTGTAATAAATCTTCTCCCGCATTCCTGTTCCTCACTGATTGGCTGAGGGCAGTTCAGTTTGAAGCTGCTGCAATCTGATCTTGCTGTGCGCATATGTTTACAAAGCAAGCTAGCTATGACAGTGCAGAGTCTAGGAGGAAAAAAATAAACTAAGGGAGGAAATGACACCCTGATTGGCTTCAGTCAGAAGGAATCAAGATGACACATGCCAGGAACAGAATTTACTATATAAAACTCACTCAAATCAAAATGTGGACAGTGCAATACATGTGTTATGCAAGTAGAACAAGTATTTATGTACTTATATATGTGCTTTTTTTGTCCAGGGATAGTATGGCTATCCCTGCTGCTTTAAAGAGGAACTTCAGCCTAAACAAACATACTGTCATTAAGTTACATTAGTTATGTTAACTAAAATAGATAGATAATATAATCTCTTACCCACCCGGTTTTAAAATGTTTGATTTCATGAGGGCAGCCATCTTTTTGGTTGAAAGGAGGTGACAGGGAGCATGAGACACAGTTACAACTGTCCTGAGTGCTGATCACCCCTCCCAGTTGCTAGGCAACGTGAATAATAACATAGGAAATACCACCATGCTTTGCACAGCATCAGGGAAAAAAGCCCGGGCAGTTTTCTTTGATGGGTGGAACTTAGCTAAAAATGCAGCTAAAAATGATGCTTTGGTAAGAAAAACAAAGTTCTGATGCTGTGAAACACCAAGCCTTTTCAGTTCTGCTGAGTAGATTTTTAGTCCGGAGGTTTACTTTAAGGTATCAGAGACCTCTGGTATGCAAGTGGGTTAAGTACCACCACTGTGAAAATTTTTGGGATAATGATGTGACAATATGTTTGCAGCAGGTATAAGAGGAAAGTCCGGAGAAGCAAAATCCTCCAAGGGACATGGAAGAAGGCACTGGGGAAGCTATCAGAGCTACGCGACGAGGGATCAGCACTCCAATGGTGAGTGTAAGACCCAGATGTATTAGCAAGATTTTGCCAGGTATATAGTTAGCCAGATGTTTGCTAGGTGTATAGTGAGCCAGATGTTTTGCTAGATATATATATATATATATATATATATATATATATATATATATATATATAGGTAGCCAGATGTTTTGCTAAATATATAGTTAGCCAGATGTTTGCTAGGTGTATAGTGAGCCAGGTGCATAGTGAGCCAGATGTATAGGTAGGCAGATGTATAGTGAGCCATATGTATAGGTAAGCAGATGTATAGGTAGGCAAATGTATAGTGAGCCAGGTTTGTGGGTGTGGGGATCCCCCTTCTATGTGTGCAGATGGCCTGGCCAGGTGGGAGCTCCTCCTTCTAAGCATGGGGGGGGGGGGAATACGCCTTCTATGTGTGCGGATGGCCGAGCGGGGGCTCCCCCTTCTAAGCAAGGGGGGGGATGCCCCTTCTATGCGGGCGGATGTCTGGGTGGTGGAACCCCCTACTATGCGGCGTGCTGTGGGTGTCCCCCTCCTCCCATATCCCTCACAATCTCCCACTCCCTGCCCCCTGATCTCCTAACCCCCCCCCCCCTTGTCTGAAGCACCTTGAGGTGGGATCTACTCACCCGAGGGCTCTCTCCTGCGGCGCCTGGCGCACTTCCTCCTTTATTGCCGAAGTCTCGTTCTCTGTATAGTTACAGCACAAGGCTTGGCGACGTCACCAAGCCTCGTACTGTAACTACACAGCCCGGAACTTCGGCGATGGAGGAGGAAGTGCGCCAGCCGCTGCAGGAGAGAGCCCTCGGGTGAGTAGATCCCACCTCAAGGTGCTTCAGACAAGGGTGGGGGAGTCAGGAGATCAGGGGGCAGGGAGGGGGAGATCGTGAGGAAGGAGATGGGAGGGGGACACCCACAGCACGCCGCATAGAGGGGAGATCCCCCCCAAAGTAGGGGGGTCCCCCACCCAGAAGATATCCGCCCACATAGAAGGGGTATTCCCCCCCCCCCCTTAGAAGGGGAGCCCCCACTCGGCCATCCGCACACATAGAAGGGGATTCCCCCCGCTTAGAAGGGGGAGCGCCCGCTTGGCCATCCGCACACATAGAAGGGGGATTCCCCCACCCGCGCGCATAGCCAGCACATACTCTGCCCCGCTGGCTGCACAGGGATTCCCCAGGGTGGCTGGATGCTAGTTCTGCACGCTGTGGGAAGCACAGATCGCTACCCACAGCGTGCAGACAGGCATTCAGCCATCCTGGGGAATCCCTCTGGTGAGGGAAAAGTGGAGCCGGTGGTGCAGAGAAACAGGAAATCTCCCTGGCAGTATTGACGAGCCTAGCTCGTCATTACCACTTTCAGCAGGTTTCTGCTGGATGAGCCAGGCTCGTCATTACCGCCAGGGTGGTTAAGACATATCTTTTTAACATTTACTTTGAAGTAGTAATAGTTGAATCTGCAGCTCCATGTCTAGATAAAATCCAACTTTATTGAGGCATCAGTGCTACTCTGATCTCCACAACTGCTCCAGCACTGCTGTCCAGCGGTGATAGGTGGAGCGCTGCATCCACTACTATTTTATGAGGATTTACTTAAAGTAAATCTGAAGCGAAAGACAACTTATGAAATAATGAATTGTATGTGTAGTAAGGATAATAAATAGAACATTAGTAGCAAAGAAAAGAGTCTCAAATTTGTATTTTAAGTTATATAGCTTTATTTAGGACTTTGCATCAGACTGTCACAGCTGTAATTTAGAATCCACATTCTGTCTTAAAGTGAACGGAGGAGAAAATAAACTGATAAGATAATTATATTTATCCTCCTACTCCTAAAAATGACTAGAAGTATCCCAGGGTTTTCTTTTATATTTAAACAACACAAAGTAGGTTGAATGTATTAATGTCTCTAATCAGTCACAGCCTATTAAGTGTCCCAGAGTTAGAAAAAGGTCAATAGTTCATGTATATTATCTTTCCTTGCCCTCAAAAGTTGTATTCTGCCAGGAATCAGTGATGTTTACTATGTTCCTAACAAGCTACCAACAAGACAGAAGCTGTCACTTCCATGCCTAGAAATTAACTCTTTCAGGCAGCAAAATAAATCAAGTAAAACAGCCTGGTTAGTAATATGTTTTGCACTGTACATACACATTTATCTCACGTCATGCTGCCTCAGGTACACTTTAACCTCCTTGCCGGTTTTCCCGACCTGAGCTCGGGGTAGAAAAAATAAGCTATTAGTGGCGATCCCGAGCTCAGGTCGGGGTAGGCATTGCAGAGCTTTACTTGTAGTTGTGGAGTCCAGCACGCGATCTCGCTGCGCAGCGGGACTCCAGCCTCACTCCCCGGCAGTGTGGGGTCTTTCCCTGGCCGCCAGGATCCCCCATGTCCCCGCTATTTTTCCGAGGACCCGGCAACCAGTTGGAGCAGCGGAGCCGTGGTGGTAGCGTGACGTCATCGGGGGCGGGGCTAATATTGAAAACGAACTTCTCTATATTAGAGAAATATAGAGAAGTTCGTTTATATGTATATTAGCGCCATCTTGTGGGCAAAGAGAAAACTGCAGCACAGGAGCCCAGGAAGATACATTTTTTTTTTAATTTTGCTGCAGATCTCCCTGCCAGAATGATTTTTTCAGGTTTTAGGGTCTGAAAGAGTGGAAAAAAATTGCACCGCTTTTAGACCCTAAAATCTGGAAAGAATCAGACCGCCAAGGAAGTTAAAGTGAACCTCCAGACTAAAAATCTACTCAGCAGAAGTGAAAAGGCTTGGTGTTTCTTTAACAGTTTCACAGCATCAGCACTTAGTTTTTCTTATAGAAGTCTCATTTTAGCTGCATTTTTCGCTAAGCTCCGCCCATCAAAGAAAACTGCCCGGGCTTTTTCCCCTGATGCTGTGCAAGGCACGATGGGATTTCCTATGTTGTTATTGGGAGGGGTGATCAGGACACAGGACAGATGGAACTGTGTCTCTTGCTCCCGGTCACCTTTTTTTCAACCAAAAAGATGGCTGCCCTTATGAAATCACAAACCTTTGCCTGTTCTTTTAAAACAGGGAGGGTAAGAGATTATATTACCTATCAATTTTAATTAACATAACTAATGTAACTTAATGACAGTATGTTTGTTTAGGCTGACGTTCCTCTTTAAGCTGTAAAACAAAAGCAGAGGTAATAGCCCTTTGAACTTTCCTGCAGTAAAACCTTATTTCAAGCTGTCTCTCACTGTTTCTTGGCTGTAAAGGATCTTCAGAAAACAGAACTGACTTCCCCCCCAGTACCCCAAACCACTTACCTGCTCCATGCCATCCAGCTGCAAGTGTTTCCCCTTCCCAAACCACCTACCTGCTCCATGACATCCAGCTGTGAGTGTTCTGTTTCAAAGAGCTTGATGAGCAGCTGCAGGACCTGGGGGTGTAACAGCTGGTGACACGTGCTGATCTGCAACCACAGGAAACACAAACCACTAATCAATACAGTCCAGTGACAGAAAATTTAGGGCTCAAACCCACTAGCAGCCTTTTTCAAACTCTAGTGATTTAATAAGCTCTTCCTAATGCAATGCTATGGGGGATTTTTATAAAATCACATCGCTCAAGTGAGATCACACCCATAGCATTACATTAGCAAGAGCTTTTCACATCACAAGCACTTACAAATGGATTAGTAATGTACTGCGAGTGGGTTCCAGGCCTTAATGTAAGACCAGGTGCTCTTGTCTGCTCCTCCCTCACAGGCCTCATCCTAGCATCATATTGAAAACTAGTGACTGACACACACACACACACACCTCTTCTGGCCCCGTCCTCCTCCGGCTCTCGGCAGTCTCTGCGTCTTGTCTCTGCACATGCGCAGTGCTAAAAAGCACCGACACGGACAAACGCAGGGACACTTGCCTATTATTAGGTAGGATGCCAAATGATATGCTAATAACTCTGACTTACATTCAAATTTAAGTCTCCTCTTAAAATCCCCAGCATAATAAGAGTCTGCCCTAAATGCCCAGACATAATACCATTTATGTGTACATATTTCTATACAGCTAATACCTTTGGAACCACATAGACCCTTCAGTGGTTTAAGCATAACCTTACATTCCATATATGTAATAAATAAGATGTATGAGACAGAGATGTCCGCAGCATACCTCATCCAGTAACGCCAGGTGCACCGGGGTGTGATCGGTCTGCAGCTGGAAGTACCGAGGCTCTGACACCGTCCAGTCCACCCACTTCAGCACGCCCATCGCCACAACTGGAAACCTACAGCAGGGAGACGGGCAAAAAACTGAGAAGAGCGGTCATGTATGTCCCTCAGCAATGATGTCACTTCCTGCAGCCCTAGAGCAGGGAGACAAGCAGACAACTGAGAAGAGAGAGGTCACGGGTGTCCACCTGTGTCCCTTAGGGGCTGTTTCCACTAGAGCCAATCTCAATGCGTTTTCTGCATGCAGATTCGCATAGCCAATAATAGTCAATGGACCTGTTTCCACTTGTTAGGAAATCTGTGCGGTGGACTGTGCAGAAAAAAAATAATTCGCGCACCGCTAGGCTGGTGTGCGATTTGCATGTAATGGATTTAATGGGAAATTCGCATGCGTTTTTGCTATGCGAATTTTCCATGTGAATTCGCGTACGCTTTCATGTAAAATCAATATAAAAGCAAACAGGCTCTGACATGGTTAAAATTGCATACTTACAAGCAGATGCGAGTTTTAACGCATTTTCGCGTTAAAATTTGCATACCAACGCGTACGAATTCCCATCCGCATGTGAATTCATTTAAGCGTTTTCCGCAAAGAAATCGTACTGCAATCATGTCACTTCCTGCAGCCCTAGAGCAGGGAGACAAGCAGACAACTGAGGAGAGAGGTCACCAGTCTTGTGTCCCTCAAAAATAATGTCACTTCCTGCAGCCCTAGTCCAAGGCATGATGTTCTATGACAATCTGGATGGCTGCCAAAAATTCCAATAATGTGCAGAGCAAGGACAGGGTGAATCCACATCCAGGTACCTGGTAGCCAGCAGTCTAACTTAAGGTGGCCACTAACGATGCAATTTCTAGCGAAAAATCATTTGAGCGATAAGATCATTCTTTGCTTCCTATCTATCACAACCAACAAGAAAATCCAAATTTTGGTATGACCATAGTCGGATGACTATTTTTTTTAATATACTATCTTTTTATGCGATTTTAAAGCAAATAAGATAATATACAAAACATATATAGTATAAATATCAGCCATAAACAAAATATAATACCAATATCTGGTTAAACATGAATATGCGAATAAATCTGTCACACAAAGAGACAAATAAGAACAGAAGAAAACAAAGTATACTTTCAACCTGTCGCAGCCTAGCCGTCACTCAAATGAAATGGGATTATTAATGTCAAATAGGAGAAGGAAGGGAAACATGAAAACCATTAGGCCTCTTTCCCAGTGGGACGTTGCGTTTGATGCGACGTTAAGGTCACGTAACGTGCCCCTAATGTAACGCATTGAAAGACTATAACTTGGACGTTTTAGTACATTCTTTAGCCCTGCGTTTGGTGCACCGTTTTCGTCGCACAGTGATGGAACAAAAACGGCGCATGCGTTACATATATATAAAAAAAAAAACATTACTGAGCATGTGCAACACACACAACGCAGCAGATTTATTGCTAAACGCACAGCATGCAGCACTTCCTAAATATTGCTACACGTTACACACAACGCAATGTGTGCACTGTGAATGTTGCACAGACTTAATATTGCTGTGCGTTAAGTCCACGTTAAAACATTGTGAAAGAGCCCTTAATATAGAATATCAGGATATCATCAAGCAACACCGGACGACTATTTTTATAATGGTTTGTAATAGATTGTGCCTATCAACAGGTATATTATTTACAACCAATCCGATCAGAATTTCTGATCGCTCAAACGATTTTTTGCTAGAAATTGGACAGTTAGTGGCCACATTAAAAGCGATGTAGAGATGACACCATTAGTGCCACGTCGTACCACGTACCCGATACACTGATAGAGCGGCTTGGCCACCAACTGCAGTTATTACATCATCAGTGCCTCGTTGAACCACGTACCTGATACACTGATAGAGCGTGCTGAGCTCAGCCACCAAGCTGCAGCCATTACATCATTAATGCCACGTCGCACCACGTACCTGATACACTGATAGAGCGTGCTGAGCTCAGCCACTAAGCAGTAGCAATGACATCATTAGTGCCACGTCGCACCATTTACCTGATACACTGATAGAGCATGCTGAGCTCAGCCACCAAGCGGCAGCGATTACATCATTAGTGCCACGCCGCGCCATGTACCTGATAGAGCGTGCTGAGCTCGGCCACCAAGCTGCAGCAATTACCTGATACACTGATAGAGCGTAGTGAGCTCAGCCACAAAGATGCAGCGATTACATCATTAGTGCCACGTCGTTCCATGTACCTGATACACTGATAGAGCGTGCTGAGCTCGGCCACCAAGCTGCAGCAATTACATCATTAGTGTCACGTCGCACCACGTACCTGATACACTGATAGAGCGTGCTAAACTCGGCCACCAGCTGCAGTGATGACATCAGTAGTGCCACGTACCTGATACACTGATAGAGCGGCTTGGCCCTGAGCTGTTGCAATGACATCATTAGTGCCACGTCGCACCACGTACTTGATACACTGATTGAGCATGCAGAGCTCGGCCACCAGCTGCTGCAATGACATCATTAGTGCCACGTCGCGGCACGTACCTGATACACGGATAGAGCGGCTTGGCCCCAAGCTGTAGCAATGACATCATTAGTGCCACGTCGCACCACGTACCTGATACACTGATAGAGCGTGATGAGCTTGGCCACCAGCTGCAGCAAGGACATCATTAGTGCCACGTCGCAGCACGTACCTGATACACTGATAGAGCGGCTTGGCCCTGAGCTGTTGCAATGACATCATTAGTGCCACGTCGCAGCACGTACCTGATACACTGGTAGAGCGTGATGAGCTTGGCCACCAGCTGCAGTGATGACATCAGTAGTGCCACATACCTGATACACTGATAAAGCGGCTTGGCCCCGAGCTGTTGCAATGACATCATTAGTGCCACGTTGCGCTACATACCTGATACACTGGTAGAGTGTGCTGAGCTCAGCCACCAGCTCCGAGGCACCCTTGTTCTCGTTGCAGCACAGATTGTGGACGGTCTCTATCGCTTTGGACGTGGACTTCAGCTCATCCTTGTTAATATTCACCCTTTTATTCTGCAGTGTAAGAGGAGAGGACAAGCAGGAGAGTTATCACAATATGGAAATACAGAATGCCCTGTGCAGTATTATGACGATCCTGTGTCCCCTCCTGTGCGAATATCCATCGTTTCCTGCCCACATAACAGATATGATGATTAGCGGTAGTAGTTTGCCGCAGCTTGAATGTCCATCTCATAATTCCCTGCATAACCTTTGACCTGAAGTCAGCTGACCAGAAGGAATGAAGTGGTGACAGCATTCTAGAACCTGCAGGAAAACCACTGGCCAGCTGATGTCAGGTCAAAGGTCAAGCTGGACATTATGGGATGGGCTGAGGTCAGCGGTCACAATGGGCATTATGGGATTGGTCGAGGTCATGCTGGGCATTATAGGATGGGCTGAGGTCAGAGGTCACACTGGGCATTATGGGAAGTGCCAGGGTGAATTCAATCCATAATAGCAACAAATATATATTGTATAGAGGGGACTAAAATTTACAACTAGTTTTATTGCGGGAACTTGTATTCTTTGCCTGGGACTGCCAGATTTCACACACAAAACTCAATGGAGGCTACAGACACAGATTTCTCCAATGCCACAGTATCCGAGGGCTGTTATATTTATTTCCTTTTAAACAATGCTGATCGCCTGGCTGCCCCTCTGATCCTCTGCCTCTAATACATTTAGCCGTAGACCACCGAACAAGCATGCAGATCAGGTGCTCTGACTGGATTAGCTGAATGCTTATTTCAAGTGTGTGATGCAGACAATACTGCAGCCAAATAGATCAGCAGGGCTACCAGGCAACTAGCATTGTTTAAAAGGAAATAAATATGGCAGCCTCCATACACCTAGCACTTCAGGTGTCGTTTAACCACTTTACACCTAGATCTTGTTTCCCCCTTATGGACTAGAGCAGTTTTGATGTTTTAGTTTTGTCCTTAGACAGCAATAACATTATTACTACTTATAAAACATCTAAAGAATATATGACTTTTGGGCAGTATTTTTTCAGACGCAACGACTCTGACACTTGCTCGTCTCATTAAATGCAGTTGCAGTATATGTACGTCCTGGAGCTCAGAGGCTCTAGAAATGACGTATACTTTTGCCAAGGCACTAGTGATTAAAGGAGACTGACAGTCATTGCATACAAAGTGCAGCGTACCAGAAATCCCAGGACATCGCGCTTTGAAACTAAAAACCTTACGGTGCTTTTCCCTGAGCTGCGATCACATGATTATGCCTAGAGGAAGTCCCAATCTCATCATCATAAGTTAATAGTGGATTTCTGTCCCAGCATGCATCTGAGTCAGCAGCTTCCTGTAGGCATAATCATGTGACTGCAGCTCAGGGAAAAATGAAAGGAAGGCTCTTTAGTTACAACACATAAATCACTTTTGTTATGGTTGTATATTTTATGGTGTAAGAATTGCTAGCATTCACCGTTTATATGAAGCGACTGTATCTGTGCTTAAAGTGTAACTGTCGGGCATAAAATAAAATAAAAATCTTTATTTTTATCTGGTAAATAAGTAATAAAGATGCTAACCAGGCAATCCAAAAGTAAAACAATCACTATTACTTTTCTTGCTGATAAAAGATCATTCCCAAGTTTACCTGACTTATTTGGTACACAAAAAAATTGGTACACAAAAGGAAGTTGCAGGGCATGCTGGGTTGTCCTTTTTTTTTGCTTTTCTACTTTCCCCTCAGACTTAACTAATGCAGCCTGATTGGCTGAAGCCTCTTTTACCCTCCCACACCTCTGTTCCTTCCTGCTGAGACAATACACTTTCTATAGTGAAGGGCAGGCAAACCAGGCAGAAGAGAGTAAGGGGGGACATTACATCAGGGTTGGCTTCAAAATAGCCACAGTTAAAATGGGAAATGCTAAAAAGGATTTTTCTTATTTTATTTACTGTAGAAAAATCACTAAAATTAAAATGTGGGAGAGAGAGGGAGGGGGAGAGAGAGAGAGAGAGAGAGAGAGAGAGAGAGTTTCCTGAGATAGTATTGCTGACAGCACCTCTTTAAAAGTGTACCAGAGCTGAATGAAGCAAAAAGTTTTATGCATACCTGGGGCTACCTCCAGCCCCCTCTGTTCAGATCGCTCCCATGCCGCTGCCCTCTGCTGCTAGCAGCTTTGGGAAACGGGTCCTGTCACTTACGTCAGCCGGAGCCAGTCTGTGCAGGAGAAGTGCGCACTTTATGTATCTCTCCAGCAGCTGCTGGATGGGGCTGGAGAAAGCCCCACGTATGTATAAAACGTTTTGATTCATTCAGCTACGATTCCCTTAAAGTGTTCCTTATCCACATACAACCACCATGGAGAGCTGAGTGTAATGCTCAGGCTCTGGTTGCTGTGGAGGTCTTGCGGTGCTGGGACGCTGGGTGCGATTCCCACTAGAGAATGCAATGAGTTTGCGGTGTCCCCCCAGGTTGGTGTGGTTAATGCATATAATGGCAGGGCATTGGGATGTGCACTGGCTGTACTGAAGCATGCCTGAGCGTTGGGCCTGTATCCTGTACTGATGCACAATTCCTGTCAGTGATGCACCCACCTTCTTCCAGGTCTCCACCACGCTGGCAGCATAGGCCAGGATGTGAATGTACTTGTGTTTGTGGTCCTGGTTTATCTTCGCACCTGGCTTGAAGAGCGATTGCATGAATAGGTCCAGGAAAGCGGGGACTCGGATCTGCAGAGAACACACAGTCAGACTCACCGCTGCACCATACATCATCTCTGTCCTATGTTATACACTGTATCCCCAACGCGGTAAAGATCAGCATCATTAGATCAAATCATGTAGTCATTAATAAATGCATCACACGCAGCACTCACTGATTTACACAACATCTTCAATATATGCCAACTACACAACTGTAACCCCTCCTCTGCAGTCTGCCAATGAATGGGTAACACTCTCATACACCCCAAACGCTGCTCCCTCACTCAGCCATCTCTTAACTCACTTCTCCGATCCCACCACTGGCTGCCAAAGGAGCAAGATATGAGGGAGGAGGGGCGCATAAGAGGTCGCCACTTCTGACAACACCCACTCTTCTATCACACAGCTACAGCTTCAACCTGACCAGCCGATACAACCATTCATGGAGGTTATTGCAATACTTGTTCTATCAGTCAGAAAGAAAAGCTTTAACCCAGGAGTGAACTTCATTCCAACCAGTAGCCCTTTCCCACCAGAAATATTTTCTCAAATACATTATTGGGGACATCTGTATGGCTGAAACCCCTTCCCCACAGTGTGATGTGAGAGCCATGTCAGTTTGCGGTCTGTGAACCTCATTGCATTAACGATATAATGGCTGTTACCAACTGCCAAGCAAGTAGCATCACCCTCTGTGGATATACCGGTATATAACCCTGACATAATAAAACTTCTGTTATAAACTTGTATTTTTGCCCCTGCGGTACTCTGTACCTGCCTATAGTGGAGAGTGGGTGGGGCATGCATCATATGTCAGTTGGAGACCCATGAGTCGCGGGTGGGCTGGCAGCCACTTGTAGCCTGCTCACTATGTGGAATACCTTAAAAGCACCTGTGCAAGCTGCAGCCTGATTACTGAGGGAATTGCATGGTGATGTCTGCCGGGTTCAGTAATGCAGCACTCATTACCCCGCTCTGTAAAGCAGACACCCTGCATCAGCCCCAGCACGTCTGCAGAATAACACTGCACAGACCACCCCGGTGTCTTCACCAGCTCCACCAGAGGGGCGTCCATGCTGGTGAACATCTTGTACTGCACGATGATGTCTGTTGGGTTCAGTAATGCAGCACTCATTACCCCACTCTGTACAGCAGACACACTGCATCAGCCCCAGCACGTCTGCAGAATAACACTGCACAGACCACCCCGGTGTCTTCACCAGCTCCACCAGAGGGGTGTCCATGCTGGTGAACATCTTGTACTGCACGATGATGTCTGTTGGGTTCAGTAATGCAGCACTCATTACCCCACTCTGTACAGCAGACACACTGCATCAGCCCCAGCACGTCTGCAGAATAACACTGCACAGGCCACCCCGGTGTCTTCACCAGCTCCACCAGAGGGGCGTCCATGCTGGTGAACATCTTGTACTGCACGATGATGTCTGTTGGGTTCAGTAATGCAGCACTCATTACCCCACTCTGTACAGCAGACACATTGCATCAGCCCCAGCACGTCTGCAGAATAACACTGCACAGACCACCCCGGTGTCTTCACCAGCTCCACCAGAGGGGTGTCCATGCTGGTGAACATCTTGTACTGCACGATGATGTCTGTTGGGTTCAGTAATGCAGCACTCATTACCCCACTCTGTACAGCAGACACACTGCATCAGCCCCAGCACGTCTGCAGAATAACACTGCACAGACCACCCCGGTGTCTTCACCAGCTCCACCAGAGGGGCGTCCATGCTGGTGAACATCTTGTACAGCACAATGATGTCTGTTGGGTTCAGTAATGCAGCACTCATTACCCCGTTCTGTACAGCAGGCACGCTGCATTAGCCCTAGCACATGTCTGCAGTATAACACTGCACAGACCCCCCCCCCCCCATCCATGGTATGGGCGTCTATGCTGGTGAACATCTTGTACAGCACGGAGATGTATGCCGGGTTCAGTAATGCAGCACATATTACCCCTCTCTGTCCAGCAGACACGCTGCATCAGCCCAAGCACATGCCTGCAGAATAAAACCACTGCACAGACCCAATCAGCGCCCCCCTGATGTCCTCACCAGCTCCACGGGAGGGGAGTCCATGCTGGTGAACATCTTGTACAGCACGTTGATGTCTGCTGGGTTCAGTAATGCAGCACATTATTAACCCTCTCTGTACACAGACATGCTGCCTCAGCCCCAGCAGATGTCTGCAGAATAACACTGCACAGACCACCCAAGCATCCTCACCAGCTCAACCGGAGGGGCGTCCATGGTGGTGAACATCTTGTACAGCATGGTGATATCTGCCGGGTTCAGTAAAGCAGCACTCATTACCCCGCTCTGTACAGCAGACACACTGCATCAGCCCCAGCACATGTCTGCGGAATATCAACACTGCACAGACCACCCGCTGTCCTCACCAGCTCCACGGGAGGGGCATCCATGCTGGTGAACATCTTGTACAGCACGGTGATGTCTGCCGGGTTCAGCGCTCCTTTGGATAACATGGCTCCCAGCGCTTGGCACGCTCGTGGATAGGAGGCAGCCGTTCCCAAGGCGAGGGTGATCTGGCTGGCATCGTGGCCCCTGACGGACAAAATATAGAAGACTATGTAAGCAGGAGAAGATTCATCATACAAAGGAACACAATTTAATGGCATCAAGTTAGTAAAAACTTCTGGGAGTGTCAGTAAGAGGACACAGCTGCACCAATGAGGGGCGACAAAGAGAGGGCAAGCTGCACCAATGAGGGGCGACAAAGAGAGGGCAAGCTGCACCAATGAGGGGGCGACAACGAGAGGGCACAGCTGCACCAATGAGGGGGGCGACAACGAGAGGGCACAGCTGCACCAATGAGGGGGGCGACAACGAGAGGGCACAGCTGCACCAATGAGGGGTGACAACGAGAGGGCACAGCTGCACCAATGAGGGGGCGACAAAGAGAGGGCACAGCTGCACCAGAGGAGCACCAATAAGGTGACCAACACAGAAACGGCTTAACAGGAGGAGGCTGCTGACATTTTTCTCAACTCATCTTTTCTCACTAGTTTTGCATTTGGCTTCCAAGCTGAAGGATCGGTTATGCAGAAGTCATTTTCAATGAAATAACAGAAGAAAACTAGTTGTTTGTGGTAGTTTCCCCAGAGCGAGTTGCAACATTTGTGAACTGATATACCAACCAAAAAAATTCTTAGTGAAAAGACGCACCGCATATTTAAATTGAAGGAATACATCAACTGCCAATCAGAAGGAGTGGTTTATCTTTTATGGTGTCCATGTAACAAGCGTTATGTAGGACAAACTATAAATATGCTTAAAAGCATAATTCAAAAACGTCTATCCACCATCCATCTGGCAGAACGTGATCACGCTGATGGTAAGCAATTAACTCCTGTGGTAGAACATGCTCTACATGCCCATGGGAGTAGCACCCGTGGCTGGAAGGTGTGTGGGTTGTCAAAAGTATGCCTCTCTTCCAGGGGCAGTGATGTAACACAGATGCTCTTAAGACAAGAAACTCGCTGGATCTTTGATCTGGGGTCTTTGGCACCTGTAGGTCTTAACGAGGAATTTTCATTTTTGGGTTTTTTACACTAATCTTTTCTAGCTTTTATTAGTGGTACTCTTTGGGGTTTGGCACTCAGTGAGTAGGTGCTCTTCCCCCTTCTTGTCTAGGCACCACCCAAGTGAGTAGGGTGTGGCCTTATTTCTTCTACACTTACCCTCATTTTTTCCCTGTGTGACTTTATACACCTCAGGTTTCTGTTGCACTATTTTCATTCACTCCACCATTTCTCTCGTCTATAGAGCCCTCATGGTCATTCGTGAGTATGACCTTTGTGGTTCTTCTGTGGTTCACATGAGTGACAGTTTGCATGAAGTACGTAGTGCACATCATTATATGATTTTTCGCTGTTTAATTCAATATGCCTGAATTTGTTTGGATTTGCTGCAGTCTTGGTGAGTTGGCCTCTGGATTACTGGTTATACATGTAACTGGCTCACCTGCATAGTGCCTTTAGTCTTTTGCATTAACTGATGCTGGTGTCTGTTCTAATCTTAGGATACCCAGATGACTGTCGAGTGCTTATTCCCTTCATGAAATTTATATTATCTATCTATCTATCTATCTATCTATCTATCTATCTATCTATCTATCTATCTATCTATCTATCTATCTATCTATCTATCTATCTATCTATCTATCTATCTATCTATCTATCTTGTATTGTGATCAATTCTGTGATTGTATTTGTAATTATATTAATTCATATCTTGTAAGTTGGGAGATTTGATTTTGTAACAATATGCACTTATGAATTGGTGCGGTTGTACCTTTGTCTGACCACTAGGTGTCATTGGCACTCCATTCACTCCTTTCATTATCCACAAATTTATTTATATGATGCATTGTTGATTTCTTTGATCATGTAGTCGCATTTTGTGCTATTATTATGTAAATTGTATTAGCAATTTTCCATATATGGTTTTTAACTTGCGCCTGTCTGTTCCCTGTGTCTATGGTTACGGTTGGTGGGGGCGTTTCTAGGGTTGGGGATGGCCGACCACGTCATTATGTATGTGGAGACCATTCCCCGTGCGTGGCCACGCACACTGATTAGCCCTGTTACTCCGCCCCCTTCCAGTTCGCATTGCGCACTAAAGCGGAATATAACCCTGCAGTTCAACTTTGCTCTAAAACATTATTTACAGCATATTATATGCAACCAGCATTTTTTTTTTTTTTTTTTACTAGACCAGCATTGGAAGGGTTACACACAGAGCTTTAAAAGTTTCGTGGATAGAAATGCAGAGGCATCTGAAGTTTAGATAGATACATTTCAGTAAACACAATGTAACAAGTGGTGAATGTTACACACTCTAGCTGTCCTCCAGCTCCTGCACAGTCAGAGAGTGTGTGTCACATTCCACACTTGTTACATTGTGTTTACTTAAATGTATCTATTTAAACTTCGGATGCGTCTGCATTTCTATCCACGGAACTTTAAAGCTCTGTGTGTAACCCTTCCAATGTTGGTCTAGTAAAAAAAAAAATGCTGGTTGCATATAATATGCTGTAAATAATGTTTTAGAGCAAAGTTGAAATGCAGGGTTATATTCCGCTTTAACCTCCCTGGCGTTCTATTAAGATCGCCAGGGCGGCTGCGGGAGGGTTTTTTTTTTAATTAAAAAAAAAAACTATTACATGCAGCCAACTTAAAGTTGGCTGCATGAAAGCCCACTAGAGGGCGCTCCTAGTGCGTACAACTGATCGCCTCCGGCGATCAGAAGTAACAAGGAAGGCCGCAATGAGCAGCCTTCCTTGTTTCCCCTTTCCTCGTCGCCATGGCGACGAGCGGAGTGACGACATGGACGTCAGCTGACCTCCTGACGTCTGCCGCCTCCGATCCAGGCCTTAGCGCTGGCCGGAACTGTTTGTTCCGGCTGTGCTGGGCTCAGGCGGCTGGGGGACCCTCTTTCGCCGCTGCACGTGGCGGATCGCCGCGCTGCGTCGGCGATCAGGTAGCAAACGCGGCTGGCAAAGTGCCGGCTGCGTGTGCTCCTTTTTATTTGAAACGAATCGGCCCAGCAGGGCCTGAGCGGCACCCTCCGGCGGTACTGGACGAGCTGAGCTCGTCCAGACCGCTAAGGAGGTTAAGGGCATTACAGACGGGTAGTCACATGCCCGGAAGAAGCCGCAGTTTGTGGCGAATCACGACGGCACTGCACGCCTGCGCCCTCTCGCTCTGTCCTCCCCTGGTAAGCTGACTCATCACCGGCGCTCCCGCTGCGGTGGTTTATCACTTGAGGTTTGTCTCTACACTTCTATACTGCCTATTGGTGCGGTCATTTGTACTCTGCCTCTATATACACTGTTGGGTCTTCTACTGGTGCGTAGCACCGGTTCCTCTTTACTTCAATCACTCTTGCACTTCAGCGTTCATTCACTTTTTCAACACCCGTGCATATATTATGCAGGGTGCATGTGCACATGCTTTATCTGCTCACTAGTGGCTTACACTTATCTTCCACATTCCTACACTTTCCAGCGTATGGAGGACTTTGCATTTTGATCATTGCTGATATTACGCCTCTTCCCCTATTTTTTATTCAAACATTGATTGATCATTTTGGCGCCTCTGTGTTTCTGATACAAGTATCAGTACTAGTGCACCATTGGTGGAGGGGTCTAGCTCTGTTCTACCTGCCTACAGAGGGCAACATCTTAATCTGCCCGAGGGGGCGGGTCAAGTTCCCCTGATGGCTTGAGAGTGGTTGCCTGTCAGCCACCTACCTTTGTGAGTACCTGTTGTATTGTTTTCTTTTTACCATATTAGACAAAAATACTACACTATAGTGAGCTCTCGATTGCTCTATTATTTTGGTAACTAAAGTGAGTTCACCCCTAAGTCAAGAATGTCAAAATATAAGAGGATTGCCAACACCCTGAAATGGAGCTGCAGCACAGTGGCCAAGACCAAACAATGGTATATCAGGATAGGTACCACTCAGAGCAGGCCTCACCACGGTCGGCCAAAGGGGTTGAGTACACGTGGGGGGTGGGGAGGTGAATGATCGCCTTAGGAAAACAAACAAACAAAAAAAAACCCACAGAGACAACAGGAGCCCAATAGCGCAGTATGTCACTATTTTCTGAAATTAAGGAGTCAACAACAGGAAATATACTCACAAAGGTAGGTTACAATAAGGGGCAACCAACCACTAGAGGCAGGTGGAGAGAATCAGCCCATCTCCACTCCAATCCAGTGTTGGCTGAATGGGAATTGGTCACACTCTTTAAAAACTGTACATTAGATATGCAGGAGGCTACGTCACTGCAGACTAAAGCATACAAACCACCCCCTCGAGACAACGAAGGGGGGGGGGGGGGGGTTGTCAGCAAGTCAGCGCTACTCTGGCTATACCCTGTACCTAATTAGTCTGCATGATTGTCATGCCAGAAGGAAGCCTCTTCTAAAGATGATGCACAAGAAAGCCTGGGAACTGTTTGCTGAAGACAAGCAGACTAATGCTGGATACACACGGTGCGTTCGTGCACTCGATTTTCCCGTCGATTCGTTTATTTCCAACATGTCCGATTTGGATTTCGATGGATCGTTAGGTCGATTCGGCATACTTTGCATGCGAATCGACCTAACGATCCATCGAAGTCCAAATCGGACATGTTGGAAATAAACGAATCGACGGGAATCGACGGGAAAATCGAGTGCACAAACGCACCGTGTGTATCCAGCATAAGGACCAGAATTACTGGAACCATGTCCTGTGGTCTGATGAGCCCAAGATAAACTTATATGGATCAGATGGTGTTGAGAGTGTGTGGAGGCAATCAGGTGAGGAGTACAAAGACAAGGTGACTAGAGTGAAGCCTGGTGGTGGGAGTGTCATGGTTTGGGGCTGCCGGCACTGAGGAGCTACAGTTTACTGAGGGAACCATGAATGCCAACATGTGCTGTAACATACAGAAGCAGAACATGATCCCCTCCCTTCAGAAACTGGGCCACAGGGAAGTATTCCTACAGTACATGATAACCGCCCCCAAAACACCTCCAAGACAACCACTGCCTTGCTAAAGATACTGAGGGTAAAGGTGCTAGACTGGCCAAGTATGTCTCCAGAAATAAACCCACATCTGTGGGGCCTCCTCATATGGAAAGTGGAGGAGCGCAAGTTCTCTAACATCCACCAGCTTCATCATGGAGGAGTGGAAGAGGATTCCAGTGGCTCCTGTGACTAGGGTTGCTGCGGTATGGTGGTATACCGCGGTTTTATTGTGCATGGTAATCATACCATGCCCCTGGGCGCTCTTACAAGGAGATGGAATGCAAGAACAGGAAGGAGGAAGTAGTAAGTGATACACGCACACTGGATTCCCGGCAAGAGAGTATCTGTTTACCCCGTGCCACTGTCCCCCTTCCCCCCACCTGGCTCTCTATACTTCCGGCAACGATGAGAAGCAGCACACCCAGTAGGTCGTCTTCTTCCTTAGTAGCATAAATCTGTGTCTGCAAAACTTATGTCAAGTGCCCTGGGTCTCATTACAGATGAAGGAGCAGCGCAGCTATGCACCCTCGTCTCATCTCTGTTAATGGCGTGGGCAGGAGACTCAATTCCACTGTGCTCTCTGCAGCCAAGTGCAGGGGACACCCTCACTAACTTGAGAAATGGAGCCTCGCCCTGACTCAAGACATGATGCAATGGAAAGCCAGGACTTTCAGCTCTCCAAAAATAGTTCTTGGTAGGGGTGCAAACAGAACTTTAACAAGAAGCTGCAGACGGGATAATACGCACCTATCAGTGTCATATATTCAGTGTTGTCCCATCAAAAAAATAAAATATTTATAAACATGTGAGGGGTGCACTGACTCTTCTGAGATATGGTATATTCATGATGGAAGCCATGTACATACATTACAGACCTGTCACCCGACACAATCATTAGTGGCACTTCGCTCTATGGGCTTAGAATGAGCAGTCTTTCCTGCTGCATATCCTTACTTCTCGTGGGCGAATTTCTGCACCTCCTGAGCGATCCTGCGCATGGCCGATCCACCCTGCTCCTCCTGGGCCAGTATGGACATGATGGCCTGGGCAAACAGATATGTGTGTTCCCCATGGCAGACCATTTTCTGCAGAAAGAGAGTGAGAGAATTTGGTGTAAACACAGAAACGTGGCATTGGATGTGGCCTGTATTCCACAACAGAGACATTACACGTGGTCTGTATTCCACAACAGAGGCATTACATGTGGTCTGTATTCCACAACAGAGACATTACATGTGGTCTGTATTCCACAACATAGGCATTACACGTGGTCTGTATTCCACAACAGAGGCATTACACGTGGTCTGTATTCCACAACAGAGGCATTACACGTGGTCTGTATTCCACAACAGAGACATTACATGTGGTCTGTATTCCACAACAGAGACATTACATGTGGTCTGTATTTCACAACAGAGACATTACATGTGGTCTGTATTCCACAACAGAGACATTACATGTGGTCTGTATTCCACAACAGAGACATTACATGTGGTCTGTATTCCACAACAGAGACATTACATGTGGTCTGTATTCCACAACAGAGACATTACATGTGGTCTGTATTCCACAACAGAGACATTACATGTGGTCTGTATTCCACAACAGAGACATTACATGTGGTCTGTATTCCACAACAGAGACATTACATGTGGTCTGTATTCCACAACAGAGACATTACATGTGGTCTGTATTCCACAACAGAGACATTACATGTGGTCTGTATTCCACAACAGAGACATTACACGTGGTCTGTATTCCACAACAGAGACATTACACGTGGCCTGTATTCCACAACAGAGACATTACACGTGGCCTGTATTCCACAACAGAGACATTACACGTGGCCTGTATTCCACAACAGAGACATTACACGTAGCCTGTATTCCACAACAGAGGCATTACACGTGGCCTGTATTCCACAACAAAGACATTACATGTGGTCTGTATTCCACAACAGAGACATTACACGTGGCCTGTATCACACAGTAGAGATGCTACCAGTTGCAGCATACATGCCAAAATAGTTGTATGCAATCTTAATCGTGAAAATCAAATGTGCTTCCTGCTGGCTGGACCTAGTAGTTCTTATGCATCTATTTTAGGAGCGTAAACACGTTTTATCTACACACACACAAACACACATACACACGCACGTGCGCTGGGACATACCGCAAACTCTGGCAAGTTCTTCTCCAGGTTCTCCTCCCCTCCGTCTAGGATGGTGGCCAGTGAGGTACGCAGCACCCTGGAGAAGACCTCCAGCTGCTGGCACGCCGTGGACACACTGGTGATTTCACCCTGATAGCCGGCATCTGAGATCAGCTGGAAAACACACAGTTCAGGGATATAGACGTGACACAGGCTACAGGGGAACTCTGCTGAGAGAGTCATTGGCCATCAACACAATATTCAGGGATATAGAGGTGACACTAGCTACAGGGGAACTCTGCTGAGAGATATTCACATGCTGGGGTTGATCATTTCAGCACTGTACTAATAACAGACAGGCAGGGAATGAATCCACTAGGAGGTGCAGGATCTCGTACCTTGACGGTGAAGTTAAGCATCAGGCAGTCTGGGTGAGCTTCGGCCAGTTTGTAGAAGAGATCTCTCCATGTTGTGTGCGCAATCATCTGCTCCAGCCAGGCCGGGGTCTGCAAACACCAAGACATGTCAATCTTACTGTCTACACACAGATCCATACATATGGAGAAGCACACACACGTCCTCAATTAGGAAGGCTGGATCAGAGTAAGGCCCGTGGAAAATGTGAAAAATATTTTATGTGACCCTAAAAACTGGAACCAAAGTTTATATACCTTTTACATAACATACATACAGTGCATCTGGAAACTATTCACAATGCATAACTTTTTTCCAAATTTTGTTATGTTACAGCCTTATTCCAAAATTGATTTGATTCATTTTTTTTACCCTCAAAATTCTACACACAACACCCCATAAGGATAACGTGAAAAAGTTTACCTGAAGCAAATTTCTAAAATATTGAACAAAATTAAGAAAGCACATGCACATAAGTATTCACAGCCTTTGCCATGAAGCTTAAAATTGAGCTCAAGAGCATCCTGTTTCCCCGATCATCCTTGAGATGTTTCTGCAGCTTAATTGGAGACCACTTGTGTAAATTCAGTTGAATTAGACATGATTTGGAAAGGCACACAACTGTCTATACAAGGTCCCACAGTTGATAGTTCATGTCAGAGCACAAACCAAGCGTGAAGTCAAAGGAATTGTCTGTAGACCTCCAAGACATGATCGTCTCAAAGCACAAATCTGGGGAAGATGACAGAAAAATTGCTGCTGCTTTGAAGGTGCCAATGAGCACAGTGGCCGCCATCAGCTTTAAGTGGAAAAAGTTCAAAACCACCTTCCTAGAGCTGGCCAGCCATCTAAACTGGGGAGAAGAGCCTTAGTCAGGGAGGTGAGCAAGAACCCAATGATCAGTCTGTCAGAGTTCCAGAGGTCCTCTGTGGAGAGAGGACAAACTTCTAGAAAGACAACCATCTCTGCAGCAATTGTGGAAAGAATTTATGAAGATTTATAATTAATCACATGTATAGCCTTTATATTCCCCACGTGGCTATAAGAACCACATTAATGTAATCAGACCAGTGTGCTAGAGTGACACTTTAAATAATATGATTATAAATATTATTTTAAGAGTTATCACAATATTACTGAATGAATATATGTTCTTGAGCTATTTACTGTGCACAGCTTATTATGCTTTTCCAGGGGAATTCCAGCTTTTCAGAGGACAAAAGAGCAATCTAAAAAGGCAGTTTGAACCAGATTCTGAGGGCGAGCATGTCTTTGAGATCAACTTGGAGAAACGAAACTCAAGTACTTCTGAGGTCATTCCAAAGAATAGCATGAAAGTGAAAGCTAAATTACAGGAAGTCTCTTGAAGGACACAGGACAAAAACCGCCCAAAGAAGAAGTCCAGTCTCCTTTGGACACTGCTCATTGGACTCATGGGATGACAGACTGCCTGGAGGGAGGAATATGTTAGCATATTAACTGGGGTATAAAGATCAGCAGAGGAAGGAAGCCTCCACCTTTTCTGACTAGCCAAGCTGCAGCTAGCTTGTGGTTCTTTTAAATGCTGGTACATGAAAAAGGTCCTCAGCTGAGTAAATAAAGATTTCATTTTAATTGGCACAAATTGGAGAAGTCTCATGTTGTAAGTTATTTCCTTTAACACAATCCACCAGTCAGGCCTGTATGGTAGAGTGGCCAGGTGGAAGCCACTACTTAGTAAAAGGCACATGGGAGCCCATATGGAGTTTGACAATAGCCACCTGAAGGACTTTCAGACACTTGGAAACAAAGTTCTCTGGTCTGATGAGACAAAGATTGAACTCCTTGATGTGAATGCCAGGCATCACCTTTGGAGGAAACCAGGCAACAGTCATCACCAGTTCAATACCATCCCTACAATGAAGCACGGTGGTGGCAGCATAAAGCTGTGGGGATGTTTTTCAGCAGCAGGAACTGGTAGACTAGTCAGGATAAAAGGGAAATATGACTGCAGCAATGTAGAGAGACATCCTGGATGGAAACCTGCTCCAGAGTGCTCTTGAATTCAGACTGAGCGACGGTTCATCTTTCAGCAGGACAACGACCCTAAGCACACAGCCAAGAGATCAAAGGAGTCGCTTCAGGACAACTCTGAATGTCCTTGAGTGGCCCAGCCAGAGCCCAGACTTGAATCCCATTGAACATCTCTGGAGAGGTCTTAAAATGGCTGTACACCAACGTTTCCCATCCAACCTGATGGAGCTTGAGAGGTGCTGCAAAGAAGAATGGGCGACACTGCCCAAGGATAGGTGTGCCAAGCTTGTGGCATCATATTCAAAAAGACTTGAGGATGTAATTGCTGCCAAAGGTGCAGCAACTAAAGTTTTGAGCAAAGGCTGTGAATACTTATGCACAGTACATGAGATTTCTCAGTTCTCTTATTTTTAATACATTTGGCAAAATCTCAAGTAAACTTTTTTTCATGTTGTCATTATGGGGTGTTGGGTGTAGAATTCTGAGGAAAAAAATGAGTTGAATCCATTTTGGAATAAGGCTGTAACACAACAAATGTGGAAAAAGTGATGGGCTGTGAATACTCTCCGGATGCACTGTATGTACCCATGGTCCAGTGTCCTTCCCCTAAACACACAAACGGATAGCTATACCTAGTGCATTGTGGTTAGAGTTACAATGTGACACATACGATGAAGCATACAGTACATTGAAAGTCTCCGTCGCTGCCACTGTAACCGCGCCCGGTACACCGCGCCCAATGTCCGGAATACACAAAGCATACTGCACATTATTCCAACAGGACCCGCTGCACAGAACCGCTGATGTGACACACCATAGAAATATTATTCATTGCGTTGCGATTATATTGTCCGATGTGATGGAATGCAATGGCTGCAGTATAAAAGTAGTACACACCTCACTCATATTTACCTTCCCATGTCAATAAGCATCATTCCTTTACATCACCACCACTTATCTAGTGCTACAGTAATGTTATATTCCCCACTTAACCCCACAGGCCATTTTCTTCTTAACAACAAAAGCCATTTTTACCTGTCAGTGCCCTCCCATTCATTTTGACATAACTTTACCACTGCTTATCCCACCTAAATGATCTATACCTTGTTTTATTCACCACAAATTAGGTTATTTGTCGGCGATACTTGTTTTCAATAATTACTATTTTCTATTCATTTATAGAAAAAAAGAAGAAAAAAAAAAGAAAAACAAACTATTTCTCCAAATCCATTCACTATACTTTTGCAATAAACAATGCTACTACAGATAAAACCCACACACATTATTTGCCTATTTGTCCCAGCTATCAAATCATTAAAAATATGTTCCTAGTACAATGCATGGGGGCAAGATGCTATTTGGAAATAATTGTGTATTTTTGTCTACCCCATCAATAATTACAAGCCCTTATTTGCTAAAATAACAGTAATATACCCCTCATGACAAATATTAAAAAAGCAAGTCCTTAAAGCGAAATATAACCCTGCATTTCAACTTTGCTCTAAAACATTATTTACAGTATATTATATGCAACCAGCCTTTTTTTTTTTTTTACTAGACCAGCATTGGAAGGGTTACACAGAGCTTTAAAATTCCTGGAGATTTCTGCAGACGCATCCGAAGCTGACATAGATACATTTTGTTTACATAAATGTATCTATGTGTTGAATGTGACTCACTCTCTCTCACTGAGAAGGAGCTGGAGGACAGCCAAAGAGTGTGTAACATTTCTCAATAGATACATTTGACTAAATAGAATGTAACAATCTGAACTTCTGCATATCTCTCCACGGAACTTTAAACCTCTGTGTTTAACCCTTCCAATGCTGGTCTAGTAAAAAAAAAAAATGCTTTTTGCATATAATATGCTGTAAATAATGTTTTAGAGCAAAGTTGAAATGCAGGGTTATAATCCGCTTTAAGACAACTATTTTTTTTTTTTTATTTCAAGTGTTTGTTTGGTAACTACAGGAGGGGGGAGGGGTTTATAACTGTAGTATTTTTTATGCATTTTAAATTGTAATTTAACTTTTTCACCAAAAGATGGCACTACAAACACTATCCTGGATTACCAGGAAGTGTTCTATCTTTTCTTTTACTTTCATTATAGTACTATGAATGAACAGGGCTCCTGACTGGAGTCATGTTAATTCATATGCAGGCAGTTTGATTGGCTCAGGGTTCCGCTGTGAACGAGTGGCGGGTGTACCCATAATATGCCGGTACATAGTTGTAGCATTAGCGGTGCTCAAACTGGATGTTTTAATGCGTCCAGTTCGAGATCACAGATTTATAATCGCTTTCCTATGAGCCTCATCACAGAGGGGGAGATTTATCAACGCATTACCGACAGTTTTTTCTTCTTAAACTGTTCTAACCAGCAGGGAGAACTGTTCTGCATGATAATAAAGAACCTTCTTAAATCGTAGGTGATAGTGGCAATTTAGCATGAATTTGTAGAGCTGCACTACAGTTAACCACTTCACCACTGAGGGGTCTTACCCCTTGAGCACCAGAGCAATTTTTACCTTTCAGCGCTCCTTCCATTCATTTGTCTATAACTTTATCATTACTTATCACAATGAAATGAACTATATCTTGTTTTTTTCGCCACCAATTAGGCTCTCTTTAAGTGGGACATTATGCTAAGAATTATTTTATTCTAAATGTGTTTTAATGGAAAAATAGGAAAAAATGTGGGACATTTTTTTATTATTTTTCAGTTTTCGGCCTTTATAGTTTTTAAATAATGCATGCTACTGTAATTAAAACCCATGAAATTTATTTGCCCATTTGTCCCGGTTATAAAACCGTTTAAATTATGTCCCTATCACAATGTTTGGCGCCAATATTTTATTTAGAAATAAAGGTGCATTTTTTTTAGTTTTGCGTCCATCCCTAATTACAAGCCCATAGTTTATAAAGTAACAGTGTTATACCCTCTTGACATAAATATTTAAAAAGTTCAGTCCCTAAGGTAACTATTTATGTATTTTTTTTATTGTATTTTATTTTTATTTTTTTTTAATTACAAAAAAAATATAATAATAATAATAATAATAATAATAGTGGAGTGTGGGAGGTAATGAGTTAATTTGTAATATATAACTAATGTATTTGTATATGAGAAATGCTTTAGGGTGTAGTTTTACTATTTGGCCACAAGATGGCCACAGTGAGTTTTTGATTATGGGACCTGCAAGCGGACAGCGGCGGGAGCGGCGTCAGGTACGGATTTCTCCGTCCCTTGGTGGTAACAGGGTGGAAAAAGGGACGGAGAAATCCTTACCGCTGGGGGTAAAGTGGTTAAGAAAAGTGCAAATCTATCCCTAAACTGGAGCAGATTAAGAAGTGCTTATTAGCAGTTCTACAGGTATATAACTGCAGGCTAGACAAGATTGCAGAGTGCAGGCTAGACATGATTTGTGAAGGGCTCCTCCCACCTGCTGAATTCCTCCTCAGAGTTTGCTGCTATCAATACAGCAGGTGTGCTGGTTAACTCAGCAACAGCAATTCCCCTCACACTCTGCACTGTCTGAGAGACGTTCCTAGCTCCTGAGACAGTTCTGCATGGATTTCTAAAAACCTACCAATATTTGGTCTCAGACACTCTTGATAAATCTGGCCCACAGTGCACTGACAGACAGCAGTGGCTACACGGCCCTCACCTCTCCTTCCTCTGTAAAGATGGAATCTGCTTTCCGGGGGTCGAAGTGTTTGATAAGAAGACTCTTCAGATGGTTCTCCACAGTCTCCTGTACCTGCACAGGTTCTACACCTGAATAACAACACAGCAGCCTGAGTACACAGAAATACTGCACACAGAAACCAAACTACCTCACAAGGCAGTTACCGAGACAGAGGACACTGCTAGATGACATGAGAGGGCAATACAGCACAGACACCACACTACCTCACAAGTCAGTTACCGGCACAGAGGACACTGCTAGAAGACACATTAGAGGGCAATGCTGCACACGAGGGGCTCAAATTAACAGTTGTGCTGCTCATAGCATTCTCCTTCTGTTCTATCATCTCAAATGGAAGGATGGCAGCTGGAATCTGACTGCTGTGAGTGATACAGACATACAGAGATTTCCCCCATTTTATAGTAAAGTGAGCGTCTGGGTGCTCCCAAATTAAACAAACGTATCAAACGGATCTTTTCCTAAGGGAAGTTAGTAAACGATGTGGGCTTTTATGGGGCAGTGAGCATTTTCTTACGTATTGGGGGGGGGGGCCTTTATGAGGGCCTACATCTTGTCTGTCCCTGTGTCACAGCTCTTGGCACAGTGCATGCTGGGAGGCTGTGAGAAGTAGTTCAGAAATGTGATTTCATCTCCCCCCTGCAGCTGTGTAACATTACCGCGGCACACACTATTTACCAACCTCCCTTGAGGGCCAGGTTTGTTTAATAGGTTTGTAACATTTGGTGCCAAGATCTCTTTAAGAGCTTATCCAAAGTGACTGCTCTGAGGAGAGTAAAAGCAGTAATCCCCACCTATATGCACTAGGGCGTGCACACATGCAGGAGGCTAAGCAGAGAGGCTGAAGTGTGTGGTTACCGTATATGATTGCTACCTGCATCAGCTGCCCTCAGCCACATAAATATTTACTGCTTGTGGTGCTATGTCCACAGGAAGTGAGATTCACAGCTTCCTGTCCCTGCCACAGGAAGGGAGATGTGCAGCTTCCTGTCACAGGAAGTGACATGTGCAGTTTCTTGTCCCTGCCACAGGAAGTGAGACGTGCAGCTTCCTGCCCCAGGAAGTGAGATGTGCAGCCTCCTGTTCCAGCCACGGAAAGTGAGATGCGCAGCCTCCTGTCCCAGCCAGGCAGCCGTCTGTGGAGCTGGGATGTAGCATCACTTTCCATTTCCAACTGCCAATAATTGACAGCAGGCAGCAGGAGTCCAGGTGGGTAAGGCTGGTTCACAGGGGCGGTAAACACATATTCTGCTAGTGATGTAAGCGTTGTTTGAAAGTGATCAACTGCTACTCCATTCAAACACATGAAAACATTTTCTAAATAACAGTTAGGGCTTTTGGCATTCAATGTGGAAACCAAGACAGCTGCATTCAGTTGGTTCTGCGTCTCCTCAAAACACAATGACAAATTGCCAGGAATCGATGCTGAACACATTTCTGTTCAGTAGCAGAAAAGCATTAGCTAAAGGAGCCGCCCTGCAGAAGCCTGCCTGATGCAGCCCTTTCTCTAGGACGGCTAGGACCAGCTGAACTAGGTAGGACTGCAGTAATTCTAGCTCAGAAGAGTCACAAACCTCACTACAGCAATATATACACTGTATGCTATAATCTTTTCTCACATACCTGACTGGATGAGCCATTCGGCCAATAAATTTACAGTCTGTGCCACGGCAGAGTAGTTCTCTGACAGAAGCTGGATAACGTTCTCCGGAGAGCCACCGGCCTGGAAATACCTGAAGCGAGAGAATAAAGCACACATGTATATTATAGTATATTCCAGAGCAAAGAGATAAAACACCAGAAAGCTAGGATGGGTGGAATGATTATGTATACAGCACGCCAACCGTTCCCCATCTTCCCAGCCCACTTCTGGAGTTTCTGAGAGGATCTTATTACAGGATGGCTAAATAAGTATAAACAACTTACTTTCACCTGCTGACCTAATTCTTTGTGTATGTAACTTGTATACAAAATTACATGATAATTCCAGCGGTGTCCAGCAAGGGGCGCCCCTGAGCAATAGGCAACCCCACACTGGCTCCATGTCTGTAGTATTTGTGATGAGGAATTAATGGAGAAATACACGGACGTCAATGCGGAAGACAGAACTCTACCATTCCAAATCCTGCCGCTCATCCATACTGGAGCCCCGCTATGCCTGCAGAGATCAGGGAGAGATCTGACTGATCCGGGGGAATTTCTGTAGAGGCTGTTCATTGGTGGGATCTACGACTATATATAGTGGGAACGCCCCAGGGTGTCTAGTATAGGAACTAGAATTGCAGCCTCTTCCCAAGCTCACTGCACAAAATGATCAAAAAGACATTAAAGGGGAACTTCAGCCTAAACAAACATACTGTTATTAAGTTACATTAGTTATGTTAATTAGAATAGATAGGTAATATAATCTTTTACCAACCCTGTTTTAAAAGAACAGGCAAATGTTTGTGATTCATGGGGGCAGCCATCTTTTTTGGTTGAAAGGGGGTGACAGGGAGCAGGAGACACAGTTCCAACTGTCCTGTGTCCTGATAACCCCTCCCAGCTGCACACGCTAGGCTTCAAATGTCAAATTCAAAATGTAAAAAAAAAATAAAAAAAAAATTGCACCAAAACAGCAGAACGAGAACAACAACATCAGAAATCCCATCATGCTTTGCACAGCATGAAGGGAAAACTGCCCGGGCAGTTTTCTTCTGTGCAGCTAAAAATGAGGCTTGTATAAGAGAAACAAAGTTCTGATGCCGTGAAACTGTTAAAGAAACACCAGGCCTTTTCAGTGCTGCTGAGTTGATTTTTAGTCTGGAGGTTCACTTTAAAAACTGTTCCTTTTAGGCATCAGGCCCCATGGCATGAAACATGCCCCCCATAACCTAGCCCAGCACATCCTTGCCTCGGCTAAGGTGCATATAGCGTCTAAGTGGAAGCGGACATCTTTAAAAGGGAACTCCAGTGAAAATAATGTAATAAAAAAAGTGCTTCATTTTTGCAATAATTATGTATAAATGATTTGCCCAGTATATGCCCATTGTAAAATCTTTCCTCTCACTGATTTACTCTGACATTTATTACATGGTGACATTTTTACTGCTGGCAGATGATGTCAGTGAAAGGAGATGCCGATTGCTTTTTTGGCAGTTGGAAACCGCTGTAAACAGTGATGTGAAAAACTATTTGCCCCCTACCTGATTTCTTATTCTTTTGCATGTTTGTCACACTTAAATGTTTCTGCTCATCAAAAACCATTAACTATTAGTCAAAGATAACATACCGGTAATTGAACACAAAATGCAGTACTATTATTACTTAGTAAGAAGAAAACCTCAAAACCTACATGGCCCTGTGTGAAAAAGAAATTGCCCCCTGACCTAATAACTGGTTGGGCCACCCTTAGCAGCAATAACTGCAATCAAGTGTTTGCGATAACAAGTCTTTTACGGCGCTCTGGAGGAATTTTGGCCCACTCATCTTTGCAGAATTGTTGTAATTCAGCTTTATTTGAGGGTTTTCTAGCATGCACCACCTTTTTAAGGTCATGCCACAACATCTCAATAGGATTTAGGTCAGGACTTTGACTAGGCCACTCCAAAGTCTTCATTTTGTTTTTCTTCAGCCATACAGAGGTGGATTTGCTGGTGTGTTTTGGGTCATTGTCCTGCTGCAGCACCCAAGATCGCTTCAGCTTGAGTTGACGAACAGATGGCCGGACATTCTCCTTCAGGATTTTTTGGTAGACAGTAGAATTCATGGTTCCATCTATCACAGCAAGCCTTCCAGGTCCTGAAGCAGAAAAACAACCCCAGACCATCACACTACCACCACCATATTTTACTGTTGGTGTGATGTTCTTTTGCTGAAATGCTGTGTTACTTCTACTCCAGATGTAACGGGACACGCACCTTCCAAAAAGTTCAACTTTTGTCTCGTCGGTCCACAAGGTATTTTCCCAAAAGTCTTGGCAATCATTGAGATGTTTTTAGCAAAATTGAAACGAGCCTCAATGTTCTTTTTGCTTAAAAGTGGTTTGCGCCTTGGATATCTGCCATAATGGCTCTCACTGTGGTTCGCTGGAGTCCCAAAGCTTTAGAAATAGCTTTATAACCTTTACCAGACTGATAGATCTCAATTACTTTTGTTCTCATTTGTTCCTGAATTTCTTTGGATCTTGGCATGATGTCTAGCTTTTGAGGTGCTTTTGGTCTACTTCTCTGTGTCAGATAGCTCCTATTTAAGTGCTTTCTTGATTGAAACAGGTGCGGCAGTAATCAGGCCTGGGGGTGACTACAGAAATTGAACTCAGGTGTGATAAACCACAGTTAAGTTATTTTTTAACAAGGGTGGCAATCACTTTTTCACACAGGGCCATGTAGATTTGGAGTTTTTTTTTCTCACTAAATAATAAAAACCATCATTTAAAACTGCATTTTGTGTTCAATTATGTTATCTTTGACTAATAGTTAACGGTTTTTGATGAGCAGAAACATTTAAGTGTGACAAACATGCAAAAGAATAAGAAATCAGGAAGGGGGCAAATAGTTTTTCACATCACTGTATTTACCACAATGCAACAAGGCTCCCACAGTGTGATGTCAGAACCTTGGTCCTGACATCACACTGTGGGAGGGGTTTCACTTCAATATCAGCCATACAGAGCCCCCTGATGATCCGTATGAGAAAAAAAAGATTTCTCGTGGAAAAGGGGGCATCAGCTACTGATTGGGATGAAGTTCAATTCTTAGTTACGGTTTCACTTTAAATCATGACGATATCCTCTCCTTTAATGATAAAAAATTTAATTTACAAATGCATTAATTCCAGAGTAACTGACACTTCACCCCTCTTCGAAAAAGTGTGGTAGTGCTGGCTGGACTTCAGGGGAGGCCTGCATATGTCAAACTTACTCAGTGATTATTTACATGAAATATAGCCCATGTACAGTGGGTTGCAATAGTATTCGGCCCCCTGGAAGTTTTCCACATTTTGTCATATTACTGCCACAAACGTGAATCAATTTTATTGGAATTTCACGTGAAAGACCAATACAAAGTGGTGTACATGTGAGAAGTGGAACGGGAAAAAACAAAAACAAAAAAACAAATAGGGTCAGCACCAAACACCACTTTGCGATTTATATAGAAAGCGTGCAGAACAGATCATGAACCGCATATATGAATAGACCAAGAAAAAGCAGATCTGATTACACCGCACCACTATAATCCATTAGAAAGTACACCTTTATTCATATAAAAAAAAATCACATACATCTAAAAACGATTACAACACCAAATACGTGGGTATCACGCTCCAATAGTACATTACATATGAATAATACTGGTAAAATATCCCTAAGACAGATCAATTCCACTGTTAATGCAGAGGACATATATGCCAAAATATAAATAAATAATTATATTCAAACAACTTCAGGCCTCTTGCACACTGCAAGCAATTCAGATTCAGATTCCGCTTTTTAATCAGTTTTTACCTCCGATTCAGATTCAGATTTGCAGTGTGCAAGGAGCAAACTGCAAATCTGAATCTGAAGTAAAAACAGATTAAAAAGCGGAATCTGAATCTGAATTGCTTGCAGTGTGCAAGAGGCCTCAAGGAGGTAAAAAAAGGCTAGGTACTTATCCGTTGGCCGGGCGCATCCGGCAGGTGGCGACAAATCTCCACCAGAGTTACATCTTTCCCTACTATTCATGTCGGCCTGGAGGGGGAATAGTAATTAGTGCCACCTGCCGGATGCGCCGGCTAACGGATAAGTACCAAAGGCTAATATTGCACTAATAGTGTACATGAAATATGCCACAACAATGTCCAAAGTGGTGATCAAAGTAATAAACAGAACCCAGAATTGTGTAAAGTGAGTAAGACACAGAGAAAGTGAATAAGTAAAGGATTGTGCTAAGGGGATGCAAGGGTTGTCAAATAATGAAAAAGTCTCTGTGCTGGAGATAGAGTGTAGGAGGAATAAAGACTGGGAAGGACCTGTATGGGGAAAAAGATCTGAGCATGAGGCTGTCACGCTCAAATATTTTACCTATACAGGTCCTCCCTGGTAATCCCTACTACTCCTCACTTTTTCACCCCCTTTGTTCCCACTTCAACGCCCTCCACATTCATCTCCAGAGCGGAGACTTCCCAGTCTTTATTCCTCCTTCACTCTATCTCCAGCACTGACACTTTTTCACTATTTGGCAACCCTTGAATCCCCTTAGCACAATCCTTTACTTATTCACTTTCTCTGTCTTACTCACTTTACACAATTTCTAGGTTCTGTTTATTACTTCGGTCATCACTTTGGACATATTGTGGCATATTTCATGTACACTATTAGTGCAATATTAGCCTTTTTTTACCTCTTGAAATTGTTTGAATATAATTATTTATATTTTGGCATATATGTCCTCTGTTTGCATTACCAGTGGAATTGATCTGTCTTAGGGATATTTTACCAGTATTATTTATATGCAATTTACGATTAGAGGGTGACACCCGCTTATTTGGGGTTTTAACTGTTTTTAGAGGTATGTGATTTTTTTATATGAATAAAGATGTATTTTCTAATGGATTATAGTGGTGCGGTGTAATCAGATCTGCTTTTTCTTGGTCTATTCATAGATGTGGAACAAAATTCATACAGGATTCCAAACATTTAAAAAAAAACAAAAAAAAACAAAACTGCAAAGTGGGGTGTGCATAATTAGTCAATACTTTGTAGAACCACCTTTTGCTGCAATTACAGCTGCCAGTCTTGTAGGGTATGTCTCTACCGGCTTTGCACATCTAGAGACTGAAATCCTTGCCCATTCTTCTTTGTAAAACAGCTCCAGCTCAGTCAGATTAGATGGACAGCGTTTGTGAACAGCAGTTTTCAGATCTTGCCACAGATTCTCGATTGGATTTAGATCTGGACTTTGACTGGGCCATTCTAACAATTGGATATGTTTGGATTTAAACCATTCCATTGTTGCCCTGGCTTTATGTTTAGGGTCGTTGTCCTGCTGGAAGGTGAACCTCCGCCCCAGTCTCAAGTCTTTTGCAGACTCCAAGAGGTTTACTTCCAAGATTGCCCGGTATTTGGCTCCATCCATCTTTCCATCAACTCTGACCAGCTTCCCTGTCCCTGCTGAAGAGAAGCACCCCCAGAGCATGATGCTGCCACCACCATTTTTTGACAGTGGGGATGGTGTGTTCAGAGTGATGTGCAGTGTTAGTTTACAATTGTGCCATACTACTTCCACTTCTGAATGATCGCTTGAACAGTGCTCTGTGGGATGTTCAAGAGTCTGGAAATTGTTTTGTAGCCTAAGCCTGCTTTAAATTTCTCAATAACTTTATCCCTGACCTGCCTGGTGTGTTCTTTAGACTTCATGGTGTTGTTGCTCCCAATATTCTCTTAGACAACCTCTGAGGCCTCAGAGCAGCTGTATTTGTACTGACATTAGATTACACACAGGTGCACTATTTAGTCATTAGCACTCATCAGGCAATGTCTATGGGCAACTGACTGCACTAAGACCAAAGGGGGCTAAATAATAATGCACACCCCACTTTACAGTTATTTTTTTGTAAAAAATGTTTGGAATCATGTATGATTTTTGTTCCACTTCTCATGTGTACATCACTTTGTATTGTTCTTTCATGTGGAATTCCAATAAAATTGATTCACGTTTGTGGCAGTAATATGACAAAATGTGGAAAACTTCAAGGGGGCCGAATACTTTTGCAAACCACTGTATATTTCTATTCCTACCATTCCAATCTCTGCATTAAACTAAATCTTCAGTAGACCGACCGCTGTGTGTATTTTATGGATCTCCTTGTGACCTGTTAGTTCTATTTTGGTTACATAAGAATTTTCTCATTCAATGTTTATCTTGCCTTTAGCAGTCATTTACTATGACCTCTGATAAAAATGTGATATGGGCATAATGTATAATATCTTGTTTCTGCACTAATGGACATATTAGTGATGGGAATTCCGGCTCTTCTCGGAGAATCAGCTCTTCTGAATCGGCTCCCATTAAAGAGGCGGCTCTTACGGCTCTGAATCGGCTCTTCATTAAATATCACTAGACACCACTCAGAATCGGAGTAGAAGCCCCGCCCCGTCTCCATAACAACTCCAGACTGCTTCTCTGACTGGGGCAATCCCTCTTGCTACTGCTCTGCTCCGCTCCATACACTACTACAAGCTGCAAGAGGAGGACTACATCTCCCAGAATGCCTCAGCACCCTTTATTACACAGCAAATCAGAGCTGTGTGGGGCAGCTGAGGCATCGGCTCTTACAAAACTGAGAACCGGCTCTTGTCGTTCGCAGCGAACGACCCATCACTGGGACATATGTTATGTCTGTCCTGAATAAAGCTTCTTTTCAAAACTAAAATAAAAAAATCCCATGAAGTATCACTACCCTGGACACCCGCTGCACTGCACAGTGTGCCTGTATATTCATTATACAGAGCAACACTAATACAACATGCATACAGCGGTTTCCAGAAATGCACAGACCTCTTTAAAGTGTTAAATATAGCGGGTTCCATAATGTAGTCCCGGCTGCCCAGTTTCTGCAGACACTCCTGCTGCACCTCTGCATCGTCCTCCGCCTCCCCATACTCTTCATCCTGCCACAAAGTAAAAACAAAGTAAAAAATGGACTTCTGCGAAAGTTGTTGCCAAAGTACATTTGTGCTGGTTCTGACTTTGCCAACACATCTCCTGCATTCACTCCACCGACACGGGCAACTAAAAATCAGAGCAGGTCTTCAGTATCTCCCAACTACACAACTGTAACCTCCTCATCTCTCCTATCAGTACCCCGCAATACCTCCTCACCTTTCAACTGTCCATCCCAGCCCCCCCACAATACCTCCTCACTCCTCCTCTGTCCTTTCAGCATCCAGAAATGTCTCCTCACCCCTCCTCTGTCCCCCGCAATGCCTCCTTACCACTCCTCTGTCCCCCCAGTCCCCCACAATCCCTCCTCTGTCCCCCACACGGCTATTTTTGCAATTTGATAAAGGGCTGGAGAGCCCAAAACAGCAGTCTGTAAATGCTGCCTCACCAATAAAAGAGCTATAATTTACTTTGGTGGTGCTGACCCATCTTTGTGGATCCCCACAATGTATCCTCACCCCTCCTCTGTCCTCCCAGCCTCCAGCAATGCCTCTTCACCCCTCCTCTGCCCCCCCCCCCCCCATTGCCTACTCACCCCTCCTCTATCCCCCACAATGCCTCCTCACCCCTCCTCTGTCCTCCCAGCCTCCAGCAGTACAGCCTCACCCCTCCTCTGTCCTCCCAGTCCCCCACAATGCCTCCTCACCCCTCCCTCTGTCCTCCCAGTCCCCCACAATGCCTCCTCACCCCTCCCTCTGTTTTCCCAGTCCACTAGAATGCCTCTTTACTCCTCCTCTGTCCTCCCAGTCCCCCACAATGCCTCCTCAGTCCTCCCAGTCCCCCACAATGCCTCCTTAACCCTCCTCTGTCCTGCCAGTCCCCTGCAATGCCTCCTCAGTCTTCCCATTCCCCCACAATGCCTCCCCACCCCTCCTCTGCCCTCCCAGTCACCCACAAAGCCTCCTCACCCCTCCTCTGTCTTCCCAGTCCCCCACAATGCCCCCCTCACCCCTCTTCTGTCCTCCCAGTCCCCCACAATGCCTCCTCACCCCTCTTATGTCTTCCCAGTCCCCCACAATGCCCCCTCACCCCTCTTCTGTCCTCCCAGCCCCCCACAATGCCTCCTCACCCCTCCTATGTCTTCCCAGTCCCATGCAATGCCTCCTCCCCCCCTCCTCTGTCTTCCCAGTCCCCCACAATGCCTCATCACCCCTCTTCTGTCCTCCCAGCCCCCCCACAATGCCTCCTTACCCCTCCTCTGTCCTCCCAGTCCCCCACAATGCCGCTGCCGCCTCCTCCTCCCGTAGCCACGAAGAAGTCTCCATCCATCCCGGAACTCATGGGACACAGCAGCCACTCCTAGTCTCTTGTTTGGCGGTTTGAATCCGCCAGGAGAAAAGCGCGATATAAATGTTATTTGATTTGTTTATGTTGTTTCCTGTCACAGGGAGATGACGTCAAACGCGCACCGAAAGTCTCTATCAATCGAGGCCAGCATCGCGTATTTCCGGCGGCCATTTTCTTGGAGCCTGTGACAGGCCGGGAAACCGCAGCGGGCAGCACCCACATTCGCCAGAGGGGGGCGCTGTGCGGCATTACTTATAACACTGTAGATTACAAGATATTATACATCGGAGGCCCTGCCTGACCCGCCCTGCGCGCTCTGCTACGCGCTGTGAATGGGGAGCCTCAGCGACCAGCAGCCACACCCACACCTCCCAGTAGTTTCACATTAGCCTCTTAAAGGGAACCTGAACAGAGTAAAATTATTTAAAGAGGAGCTGTCAGCCATACTATGCCAGATAACAAAAACTACATATATAAGAAGATAAATATGGGCTCTACTTACATAATAGATGTAATGCATACCTCCCAACATTTTGAGATGAGAAAGAGGGACACTTAAGCCACACCCCTGATCACGCCCCCATCACACCCCTAGTCACGCATACTAGAGATGGGAAGTTCGGATCTTTTCAATGATCCGGATGATTCGAATCGGATCATTGAAGAGATCCGGATCTTTGATCCGAATCTCGGATCATTTTACTACCGGAAGCATTCGGGGGTGAAATGAACAGCAGGACAGGTCTGTGGACAGGAGAAGGGGAGGGGGGTGGACACACAGAGAAGGGGAGAAGATGGACAGAGGGCAGGGAGTGGACAGAGAAGGGAGGAGGGACGAGCAGAGAGCAGAAATGTTTGCACACAATACCCACATGCTGCAATCATATGCTTTACATATATTTCACCTATATGCTCATCTGTATACCTTGAAAGAAAAGGTCGCACAGTGAAAGAAAGCATTCCCAGAAGTAAAGTGCAGCTGTTTAGTGCCGAGTGCAGGAGGATTATATTGCCTTTCAATCACACTGTCTGCAAAGTTGCTGTGCTGTGCTGAGCTGAGCCAAAAGCTTCCAATGTGATCACTGTGCACAACTACGGAACAGCCAGCCTATAATGAGCAGCACATTGCAGCCAGTATGTGTGCTCTACACATATCTGGCAGTGGCACCCATGTCCCCTCTCTCTCATCTACCTGTCTCCCTGCAAGGCTGCCTCCCATCCAATAGAGCGATCCCTGCTTCCAGGACCCCGCTGCCCGCTGAGAGGGGGCGTGTCACTCCTGGCCCCGCCCCTTTTGCGATCCGAATCGTTCATTTTGATGATTCGGATGATCGACTCATAAAATAGATTCGGATCAAAGATCCGAATCGTTCATGATCCGGACAACACTAACGCATACCATAAAGATTTCCTAAGAAAAATATGTGGTTTTATAATTCAAGCCACACTGGTCCTTTCTATCCTGGTTTATTTTTCTTCATATTAACATTTTAAAATTAGTAATATATCAATTTAAAGTGTCTCCCCAGTATATGCAGCCAGGTGTATAGGTCTCCCCAGTATATGCAGTCAGGTGTATAGGTGTCCCCAGTATATGCAGCCAGATGTAAAGGTGTCCCCAGTATATGCAGCCAGATGTAAAGGTGTCCCCAGTATATGCAGCCAGATGTAAAGGTGTCTCCAGTATATGCAGCCAGATGTAAAGGTGTCCCCAGTATATGCAGCCAGATGTATAGGTGTCCCCAGTATATGCAGCCAGGTGTATAGGTGTCCCCAGTATATGCAGCCAGGTGTATAGGTGTCCCCAGTATATGCAGCCAGGTGTATAGGTGTCCCCAGTATATGCAGCCAGGTGTATAGGTGTCCCCAGTATATGCAGCCAGGTGTATAGGTCTCCCCAGTAAATGCAGCCAGGTGTATAGGTCTCCCCAGTATATGTAGCCAGGTGTATAGGTGTCCCCAGTATATGCAGCCAGGTGTATAGGTGTCCCCAGTATATGCAGCCAGGTGTATAGGTCTCCCCAGTAAATGCAGCCAGGTGTATAGGTCTCCCCAGTAAATGCAGCCAGGTGTATAGGTCTCCCCAGTAAATGCAGCCAGGTGTATAGGTCTCCCCAGTATATGTAGCCAGGTGTATAGGTGTCCCCAGTATATGTAGCCAGCTGTATAGGTTTCCCCAGTATATGTAGCCAGGTGTATAGGTGTCCCCAGTATATGTAGCCAGGGGTATATGTGCCCAGTATATGTAGCTAGAGGTGTAGGTCCCCAGTATACGTAGCCAGGTGTAAAGGTACCCCCAGTATATGTAGCCAGGTGTAAAGGTACCCCCAGTATCTGTAGCCAGGTGTATAGGTCTCCCCAGTATAGCCAGGTGTATAGGTGCCCCCAGGAAGGGAGGCAGCCAGTGAAAGGGAGCTGGTGGCAAAGCAGCGGAGAAGGGGGGTACCTCACCTTGGGGCTCCCTTTCCTGGCTTTCCCTTCCGGATTAATGTATGTCCTCTGATGGGCAGCGGCTGACAGCGGGCCCGGAGGATTTACCGCTGTTACGCAGACGCCGGCAGAGGGAGCTGTGATCTGTGCGCCGCTAGTCTGGTCTTAACTAGACCAGACTTGCGGCGCACAGATCACAGCTCTCTCCGGCGGCTGCGTAACAGCGGTAAGTCCACTCCGCCCACTGTCAGCCGCTGCACCATCAGAGGAGACGCATAAATCCGGAAGGGAGAGCCAGGAAAGGGAGCCCTAAGGTGAGGGAAGGGGGGGGGGGAGAGACTTCCCCACCCCCTTCTCCGCCGCTTTGCCACCAGCTTCCTTTCACTGGCTGCCTCCCTTCCTGCCCCAATAGTGAGTCCGCTCCTGCATCTGACACCCCCCCCCCCCCCCCCCCCAGCCAGCCGGGACACTGGGGGATCATAGCGGGAGAGCCCTCCCAAATCGGGTCAGTACCAACGAAAACGGGACGGTTGGGGACTATGTGTATTGCACTGTCCACATGTTGATTTCAGTGAATTTTATAAAATATTAATGTTTCTATCTTGTGCCATATGCTGTGTAAGATGGTGTTCACTGTCACTATTCATTTTATTTGCTTTCATGTGCTGGCTTTAAATGCCAAAATTCTCTTAAGCTTAGAATTAATGGAGCATGTAACCAGCCCAGTTACAATTTGAACAATGTCTCCCCATTACCATAGTCTGCTTCTTGTCATGTTGATATTGATCTTATCAATTTAGCCAGGATGCATGGGAACACCTCCTAAGTAAAGCTGGCCATACACTAGGCCAATTCCCCGCCGATCGACAGCAGATTCGATCACTGGGATCGAATCTGCTGTCACATCGGTCCCACTACACACTGAATTTTGATCTATTTCGTCCGATCTCATCGATCACCCGCGGGTAGGGAGCACGTCGCTAGCAGCGTTCGAGTGCCCGACGACCGACGCAATATAGCTGCAATACATTACCTGCTCCGCCGGCGCAACTGCCCCCGGTCACCGCTGCTCCGTCTCTGCTCTGGTCTCCGGCATGCTTCACTTCCTCCTGCCTGGCAGGAAGTTTAAACAGTAGAGGACGCTCTACTGTTTAAACTTCCTGCCGGGCAGGAAGAAGTGAAGCATGCCGGAGACCAGAGCGGAGACGGAGCAGCGGTGACCGGGGGCAGTCGCGCCAGCGGAGCAGGTAATGTATGCGGGCGGGGAGCGGCGGCGGCAGCACCGCCACAGATTGTGAACGGTTTCAGGCTGAAATCGGTTCACAATCTCTTTGCAGTAAAGGCAGCCATACGATTCCCCCTCTGATCAGATTAGATCAGAGAGGGATCTAGCTGTTGGTCAAATCTGATGGCAAATCGACCAGTGTATGGCTACCTCAACAGTTGAGGCATCTAATTACATTCATGTTTGCTAAAGAATGTTTGCTGACAAGAGCCATCTTTAATCCCTCCAGCTGAAGCCTACGCTGAGGTTACTCCCTCCCCTACCCCCCACCCCCCCCTCCTCCCCACAGCAATAGCATTAGCATCCATAGGAATCCCCCAGCCCTGCTACTATATCCAAAGGGATTCCTCCTGCATTGGGCTCTATTCATAAAAAAGTTGTGGCGAAAAAACTCCTGGAGGGAAAATACCGCAGCGGTATTTTACACTTCTGGGTGGTCATTCAAAAAAATCTTGCCAGCTGCGATGCAAGAGCGGAGATCTCCCGCTGAAGGCTGGCGGTAAGCTGTCGAAAGGCATGCGGAAACACTTCAGCCGGCAGAGTCCCTCCGTGCACTGCTCTCTCTGGGAGGTCTGTCCCATTCACTTGTATGTAATCCGCAAAATCAGAGGAAACGGTATTTCCCGTCCACATACCGCTTCCTCTAAACTTCATGAATAGCCATTTTGTTACTTTTTTCTAGATAAATCTAGAAAAACACTGGAGAGGGCGGAAATTTCTCGCTCTGCTGGGGGATTGTAGATTTTCATGCGGGAACAGCTTTTATGAATGCCCACTTTGCTAAATGGACGGGAAAAACCGCCCATTGACTCTCAGCCCTGCAGCATCCCCACTCGTCCCGCAGCATTACAGCACTTAGTGGGGAAAAAAATAAATGCAGCTCCATCGCCTGGAACCATGTTGAAGCAAGTCTGTGTGCGCTGCATATATTCTTCTCCGCTAAGCTCTAAAATACCCCCCCCCCCCTGTATGCGGAGGTGCCCACTTAACCTTCCTGGCGGTAAGCCCGAACTGAGTTCGGGCTATGCCGCCGGAAGGCACCGCTCAGGCCCCGCTGGGCCGATTTGCATAATTTTTTTTTTGCTGCACGCAGCTAGCACTTTGCTAGCTGCGTGCAGTGCCCGATCGCCGCCGCTACCCGCCGATCCGCCGCAATTCCTCTCGCCGCGGCCGCCCCCCCCCCCCAGACCCCGTGCGCTGCCTGGCCAATCAGTGCCAGGCAGCGCTATGGGGCAGATCGGAGTCCCCTCTGACGTCACGACGTCGGTGACGTCATCCCGCCCGTCGCCATGGCGACGGGGGAAGCCCTCCAGGAGATCCCGTTCTTTCAACGGGATCTCCGGATCTCCGATCGCCGGCGGCGATCGGAGGGGCTGGGGGGATGCCGCTGAGCAGCGGCTATCATGTAGCGAGACTTTGTCTCGCTACATGAAAAAAAAAAAAATTTAAAAAAAAAGATTTGCTGCCCCCTGGCGATTTTTTTGCAAACCGCCAGGAGGGTTAATTCAACGGAGATCATGCCTGTCTGCTGGAGTGCGGGGAGGGGGCAGACAGTGGCAGAATGAGAGGAGTAGGCAGGAGAGTGACACAGGCTGCAGCCAATCAGGCTGAACTAGTTATGTCTGTGGAGAAGGGGAGTAAAGTAAAGGAGAACTCCCCACCCCAGCCTGCACTGCTACTTCTCTTTTGCGGCTGAATTTTGCATACTAGAAGAGCTGGGGACATGAGGATTAATAGCTGCAATAAAAAAGTAAAACTGATTTTGAAAATAAGTATTGCCTTTTCAACATTCATTTTATATGTTCAATTGATAGTAACTATTAGGCATGAAACCGAATAAAATTCTTTATTTCTCTTTAAACACATGACGTAGCTGTAAATGAATATTACATACTTACCTCACTGTCAGTTCCTCTCAGTAGCTCACTATTTTCTTCTTATAGTTGTTACGGCCAGAACCCGAAGTGTGGCCACTTCTAGTTCTGGCCGGCCACTTCGGGTTCTGGCCGGCCAATGCGCGAAGTGGCCGCAGCGCAGCGGCCAATGTTAGAAATGGAATGTTTCCTTTTATTATGAATGTAGTTTTCCGGCCATCTCTGGCCAAAATGTAGCAAAACAGTTCGTTCATTAAATGAAGCTGGCGGCAATGTAGAAGGATGAAGCTGCCCGGCTTCTGCTCCACCTCCTCTCCTCCGCCCCTGCCTCTCTCTCTTCTCCCCGATACTGGCAGCGGGGGGACATACGTGTCCCTCCCCCAGAGTCGTTCGTCGCGGCAGGCAATCCTGTCGTTCGTCCCTGCAGAGCGGGTGCTGGCAGAAGCAATGTCAGCAGCCTCCCCGCTCTGCTTTCCTGGCGCCAAGAACGACTCTCGGGGACACGCGTGTCCCTGCCGGCTGCCCGAAGAAGAGAGAGAGAGAAGAGGCAGGGGCGGAGGAGAGGAGGCGGAGCCGCCAGCTTCATTTCATTCAATGAACGAACTGTTTTGCTACATTTTGGCCAGAGACTGCCGGAAAACTATATTCATATTAAAAGGAAACATTCCATTTCTAACATTGGCCGCTGCGCTGCGGCCACTTCGCGCATTGGCCAGCCAGAACCCGAAGTGGCCGGCCAGAACTAGAAGTGGCCACACTTCGGGTTCTGGCCGTAACATAGTGATCCCTTCCAGTTCTGACAATATTTTGTCAGAACTGAAATATACCAGTTGCTGTCAGTTATATATCATCTGCTGCTAGTTGCCTATCAACAGTTCATGGAAAAGAGACCTTAACCTTCCTGGCGGTAAGCCCGAGCTGAGCTCGGGGTAAGCCGCCGGAAGAAACCGCTCAGGCCCCGCTGGGCCGATTTGCATAATTTTTTTTTGCTGCACGCAGCTAGCACTTTGCTAGCTGCGTGCAGTGCCCGATCGCCGCCGCTACCCGCCGATATCCGTCGCGCCGCAGCCGCCCCCCCCCCCCAGACCCCGTGCGCTGCCTGGCCAATCAGTGCCAGGCAGCTCTATGGGGTGGATCGGAATCCCCTTTGACGTCACGACGTCGATGACGTCATCCCGCCCCGTCGCCATGGCGACGGGGGAAGCCCTCCGGGAGATCCCGTTCTTTGAACGGGATCTCCGGATCTCCGATCGCCGGCGGCGATCGGAGGGGCTGGGGGGATGCCGCTGAGCAGCGGCTATCATGTAGCGAGACTGTCTCGCTACATGGAAAAAAAAAAAAAAAAAATGTAAAAAAAAAATATTTGCTGCCCCCTGGCGATTTTTTTGCAAACCGCCAGGAGGGTTAAAGAGAACCCGAGGTGGGTTTGAAGAATATTATCAGCATACAGAGGCTGGATCTGCCTATACAGCCCAGCCTCTGTTGCTATTTCAAACCCCCCTAAGGTCCCCCTGCACTCTGCAATCCCTCATAAATCACAGCCATGCTGCTGACAAACAGCTTGTCAGAGCTGGCTGTGTTTATCTCTATAGTGTCAGTCTGCTGCTCTCCCCGCCTCCTGCAGGACTCCAGTCCCCACCTGCATCCCTTCCCTCCCTGCTGATTGGAGGGAAGGGACGGGGGCAGGGACCGGAGCTATGCAGGAGGCAGGGGAGCAGCTGAGACTGACACTACAGTTGTAAACACCGCCTCACAGCATGGCTGTGATTTATGAGGGATTGCAGAGTGCAGGGGGACCTTAGTGGGGTTTGGGATAGCAACAGAGGCTGGCCTGTATAGGCAGATCCAGCCTCTGTATGCAGATAACATTCTTTAAACACACCTCGGGTTCTCTTTAAGTGACACTAAGACACGCCCCCACCAAACCCCTTATCATGCACCCCAAACATTTCAGGATCAAAAAAAAAAAGTTTTATCATTCAGACCACACTGGTACCCTCTATCATAAGTAGCTTTCCTTCTTTTTAATGGTTGAAAATAAGAACTATAGTAATTTAAAGGATGGGAATAAAGTTTGGAGTCAAACATTTTTCAGAACAAAAACCTACATATTGATATCGATGTCATCAGTCCTGAAAGAGGGACTAATAAGGGAGAAAGATTACTTCCAAAGGAGGGACAGTTGGGAGCTATGATCTCTCCCTGAGGAAAAGATAAAGAAGAAGGGGCGCTTTGAGTCTTCTACCAAAGTAATACAGCGCTGCTGTTGGGCAGGTCTCGCCTGATTCAGATGTGGCTGGCACAGCGTACGCAGCCTCAGCACACTTGCGTCCCACTTGGCCGAGCCGGGGACCAGGCTCACACACGTAGGGGCGGATGTGACGTCACGTCCAGGCGTCCTCCGGGGTCTGTAGTGATGGAAACCAGGACACTCACCCGGGAAGCGATATACGGAAGTAGGCTATCCAATATGCTGCTGCGGACGGAACTCCGCAGTATGGATGGAAAAAGAGGTGCATTCAAAGATAAAAGTACTGGGAAAGTACAATTTATTAAAACGACGCGTTTCACGAAGGCTCACCCTCCGCTATAAAGCGGAGGGTGAGCCTTCGTGAAACGCGTCGTTTTAATAAATTGTACTTTCCCAGTACTTTATCTTTGAATGCACCTCTTTTTCCATCCATACTGCGGAATTCCGTCCGCAGCAGCATATTGGATAGCCTACTTCCGTATATCGCTCCCCGGGTGAGCGTCCTGGTTTCCATCACTACAGACCCCGGAGGACGCCGGGACGTGACGTCACATCCGCCCCCTACGTGTGTGAGCCTGGTCCCCGGCTCGGCCAAGTGGGACGCAAGTGTGCTGAGGCTGCGTACGCTGTGCCAGCCACATCTGAATCAGGTGAGACCTGCCCAACAGCAGCGCTGTATTACTTTGGTAGAAGACTCAAAGCGCCCCTTCTTTATCTTTTCTTTATAGTGGTTATACTGGGAGCAGCTGAGCATATTCGACAGGGGCCTGATCGCACCAAGGGGTGTCATCCACCACCCTCTCTTTGCATGATCTCTCCCTGGTCACAGTCACTAATTTGTAAGATACACTATCCACACCAACAATCGCATATGTTTAATAAAGTTGCACCAGCAGGCCAAAGTTGCAGGTTTGGGATTCAGCTTAGAAATTAGTGGTTGCCATCCAATTAGTGATTTTGCAACAACCAGGAAAAGTCTGAGATTTTTTGTTAAATCCCCTTAAATGGACTCAGAGCTTAAACATTGAGGGCCCATTCACACTTGAGCATTTTGCCGACGCTTTCGGCAAAACGTTGAAACGCGAGCGCTATTGTAATTAAACCCTATGGGCCCGTTCTTACGTGGTCTATTTGCGCTATTCACCGCAAATCGCCGAAACACAAACGCGTCGCCTGCACCATTTTCAGGCAATTTCCCAGCTATCACGTTTCAGTGCTATAGAAGCGCTAAACATGATCGCGGAAAAATCACCAGCGTTCAGTGATTTTACAGCTGAAAAATCACTCAAGCAAAACGCCGGAAAAAAAAATCGCAGGCATGTTGCGTTTTTAAGTGTGAATGGGCCCTAAAAAGCTTTTAAACATACCTGGGGCTTCCTCCACTCCCATCTGCTTACACCCCACAGTCCTCCACTGCCAGCAGCTCCGGGTCCCGTCACGGACGTCAGTTATGGGCAGCTTAGCAGGAGAAGTGTTCTCTTTGCATATCTCTCCAGCAGCTGCTGGAGAGATACAAAGAGGGCGCACTTCTCTTACGCCATACTGGCTCCAACTGACGGAAGTGCGGGGACCCAGTTCCCGAAGCTGTGGGCAGACGGCAGCGTGGGAGTGATTGGAGTGGATGGGGCTGGAGGAAGCCCCAGCTATGTATAAAATATTTTTAACAATCTGAAAAGAGGAAGACTGACTCCGGCACTCCAATGCAGAGGTCGTTTATTCAAGCACGGAAAAAACAAGCAACAGGTTACAGAAAGCCTGTGTCAACAGCTGTTTCGCGTGTAATCACGCCTCCTCAGGACACCAAGGCATATTTTTAATGTTTAAGCTCTGGTACACTTTAAGCAGACTATTAAACCCCCTCCCATCCCAACAAATATCAGAGAGACACATTTATTCCAACATACACTAAATTGGTACCATGTCTAGAATGGAAGTGCAGTTTTTTTGCTTTTTTGTTGATTAACCTATTTTGGTTTCTGGACGTAGAAACTACGTCCAGAAACCATGTGCGCTACCGCGCGCCCCCGCGGCCGATCGCGCGCGTGCACGCGCACTCCCGGCCGCGGATTCGGTAGTCAGGGAATCAATGTATCGGACTATGAAGTCCGATCACTGATTCCTCTCCCCCGCTGAAAAAGCGACAGCTTCTCTCGGAAGCTGCGCCTTTTCTGGCCATTCACTTCCTGATGCGCCACTCTAAGCGTATGTTACGCTTAGAGTGACGTCATGTAAACAAACTCATGGCCGCCATCTTGTGGCCAAAAAGTAATACTACACCTGAAAATAAAAATGAATTAAAATCAACACACATTTACATTATAAATCTATTGTTTACCCCCCACCCTCCCAAAACTACCCAAATAAAATGTTTACTATAAATAAAAAAAAACCATTACAATAAAAAAAAAAAAAAAACATGTAAATATTTACCTAAGGGTCTAAACTTTTTAAATATCAATGTAAAGATGAAATATTTCTATATTTTTTTTATTTTAAACTTGTTAATAGTGATGGATGCAAAATGGAAAAAATGCACCTTTATTTCCAAATAAAATATTGTCGCCATACATTGTGATAGGGACATAATTTTAACGGTGTAATAACCGGGACATATGGGCATATACAATACGTGAGTTTTAATTATGGAGGCATGTATTATTTTAAAACTATAATGGCTGAAAACTGAGAAATAATGAATTTTTCCATTTTTTTCTTATTCTTCCTGTTAAAATGCGTTTACAGTAAAGTGGCTCTTAGCAAAATGTACCCCCCAAAGAAAGCCCAATTGGTGGTGGAAAAAACAAGATATAGATCAGTTCATTGTGATAAGTAGTGATAAAGTTATAGGCTAATGAATGGGAGGTGAACATTTCTCTCGTGAAAACCACGGAACCTGAATGGGTTAATGAAAAAAAAAAAAAAAAAAAAATAAGTGTTCAACCACTTCCCCACCAGTTCTTCCCCCCCCCTCCCCTTAAAAACCAGTGCGATTTTCACATCACACTCCTCCAATTCATTTGCCAATAACGTTATTGTTACTTATACCATCGAAAATATCTATTCAATGTTTTATTCGCCACAAATTAGGCTTTCTTTGGGTGGTACTTTTTGCTCAGAATTATTTTATATGCATTCTGACCACTTTACCTTCCCCCGCCGAGGATCTACATCCCTGCAAAACACCACTTTCCCTCCCAGGAACGTAGATACTCAACCCTTGCCGCCGCGCACCCCTGCTTGCGCCTGTGCTCATTCTCGACGCCGATTATTAGAGGGGAGATAAATGAATGGAAACGCAATTCCCATTCATTAAGTCCCCGCATCAATGAGATGCTACAGTCATTTGTATCCTTGCATTACTTCATATTCACGTACTTATAGTAGGCGAATAGGAAATGATGCACAAGGACATCTTGTGGCCAAATAGTAAAATTACACCTAAATACATTTATTTTAATAAAAAATACTCACACTCACATTTAAAATTAACTCCTTCCCTCCCACTCTGTCCCATAGTACCCAACTACATTTTTTGCATAAAAAAAAAAAAAAAAAAAACCTGACAATGAAAACAAAAGTTACCTTAGGGACTGAATTAACCATTTCACTTCCAAGGGTTTAGCCACTTAGAAAACAAGAGCAATTGTCACCTGTAAGCACTCCTTCCATTAATTCGCCTATAACTTTATTACTACTTATCACAACAAAACAATCTATAGCTTGGTTTTTTTTTGCCACCAATAAGGCTCTCTTTGGGAGGGTACTTTTTGATAATTATTTTATTCTAAAGGGGTTTTAACAGGAAAAATAAGAAAAAAAAATGGAAAAAACAGTTTTCTGCCATTATAGTTGTAAAATAATACAAGCTACCGTAATTAAAACCCACACATTGTATTTGCCCATTTGTCCCAGTTATTGCAATGTTTAAAATTTCCCCTAGTACAATGTATGGCACTAATATTTTATTTGGAAATAAAGGTGCCTTTTTTCATTTTTGTGTCTGTCACTATTTACAAGTCCCTAGTTCAAAATCAACAGTAATATACCCTCGACATATTATATATATATATATATATATATATATATATATATATATATATATATATATATATATATATATATATATATATATATATATATATATATATTTATATTAAAAAAAAAGTTCAGACCCCAAGGTAATTATGTAATTTTTTTTAATTATAAAAATAAAATACTAATTGGGTAATTATGGGATAGTTTGGGAGGTAATTTGTTAATTTAAAATGTATTTGTGATTCTTTAAAATTAAATGTATGGTGTAATTTTATTATTTGACCACAAGATGTCCTTGTGCATTATTTCCTATTGCATCTATTTCAGTAAGTAATGCATGCATGGGTTCCGTCAGAAGTAACCAAATCATCTCTTTGATGCCTGCGACGATTCATACGGGGACAGAGATTAAAAGAACTGCGTTCCCATTCAGTCATCTCTCGTCTAATGATTGGCGGCAATAACATGCGCAGGAGCAAGGGGCGTAGTAGCTATATCCATGCAAGGGAAGAGGGAATTTGCAGGGATGTAGTTAGTCATCTCAGGGGAGGGGAAGTGGTGAATGTCCACATGGTATTATTGCCTTTCAGTTGATTCAATAGTTTTAATGTTTTTTTTTGGCTTGTCCTCATATTTGTAGCCTGTTAAGCATGGCCGTGTCTGCACAGAAGCACAAGTGGCTCTGGCATACTGAATAGGCGCGGCTGTACTAGTGCAGTCACAATACATCCATACTCGTGGCTGCAGGGGAGCAAAGCCCTAATGTGACTACCAACAAACCCTTTTCTGTAATCTTCAGGGACCCCGCACTCAGCAATGGGAACTGGAGGATGGCACGGGTAGCCTCGATAGCAGGCTTTCTCAACCAGGGTTCCCTGTAACACTGGGGTTCCTTAAGGCATCCCCCCACCCCTTCTGCACAGGTAAACTGAGAACCAATTTTATTCAATTGGCTAGTGCACGCTTTAATGAGTTTTCCCCAAGCAGATAAAAACAGACAGCAGAGAAGAACTTCAAGTCTCTCCAGGGCCCCCCTGCAGCTTCTCCTTCCAACACCCTGCTGCACACTGAATAGGGACGGTCTACAAATCTTTGTCTACTGAGCAGATGCTCTTGCTCTGCACCCTTAGTTGTCAGTCTCTCAGCACAAGGAAAAGAAGCTGCTCCCCAGGCCCGTGTCTGTATCCCTTGCGTCACCTATTGTTACGCCACTGAGGCTGCTGTGTATGTGAGATATATATATATATATATATATATATATATATATATATATATATATATATATATATATATATATATAGCACTAAATTGGACATCAGAATAATGATCACATTTTGCAATAGAATAGGGAGGCAATATAACAAGTGGCACCCATAATGAGTACTGCTATAAGGGAGTACTATATTTGTTGAGGTCTATAGCAAGAAACACTAATGTGCGCTACTAAAATAGGTAACACAAAGTAAGAAACAAGGAATGGGGGGCTAAACAAGGCTGCTACAATGAACAACCATAGTTGAAGTCCATGCATCCTGCAAAGTAAATTCTCAGTCCCCCCGCTAATGCAGGGGTTCCTAGAGATCCCAAAATGATTTAATGGTTCCCCCAGTGTATAGAGGCAGAGAAAGGCTGCTCTATAGGATCCAGAGGCTTCCCTCTTAATATATATTTACTTTTTTAGGTTACTGATGCTTTGGGCACGCGCCAACATCACCATGTTGGAGGAACTGCAGCCACATAGGCACAGCTCATCCAATCATTTGGTTATGCCAGATTATGCTGTACTCCCATATTGGGATGAGGTTCTCAGGCTTATCAAGCGACCTTTGGATGTGCTTTCTGGTTTACCCTCCCCCTAAAATGAAAGCACTCAGTACCTTCTAAACCATTAACAGCAACATGATGTCTGGTATCTAAACACTGAAAGCATCCACAACCTCCCCCCATTACCAAAGTCCATAGCAGAGTTCAATATATGTTACAGCCAAAACCAGAAATCGGCCAATTCTAGAACTGGCCGATTTGACGTCGGCCAAAGTCCAAAATGCTGGGAATTTCTGACATTGGCCGGCCAGTTCTAGAAACGGCCAAAGTCCAAAACGCACAAATCCCAGAACATCCTGGGTCCTGTCCAGCACCATGAATGGCACTCAAAACTTCCTCTCTGCTCTGAAATATACAGCATAATAATCTTTATAAAGAAAAGCATTTTTTAGTTACAGCTGATACAAATCCTGCAATAAATCTGCAGTTTGTCTACATCCTGCTTTCTTGGGAGGAGACATATTGTTAACATCCTGTGCTTTTAAATTAGCTGCTCTGCTGTGGCAGTCAGGTGACAGATCAAATTACAGTGGTGATTAGTCACAGATGAAGGGGGGATGCATGGCTGTGGGACTGTGCATGGTTGGTTGGGGGGGGGGGGGGTCTTTGCTGGGTGATTTTCATTGCTGAGTGGTGTCTTTGCATGGCTGGGTGCCTTGCATAGCTGGGGTTGCTTTGCTGGGCTGAGGGAGCTTTGGTGGAGGCGCTACTCAGACCTCCGATCAAGGCGGCCAGAGAGGCGGAGAAAGGCAGAGCAGCACGCACGCTACTAGCCCGGACCCATACACTTCATATGCGGAAGTGTTCAACGTAACGTCAAATCTGCATTTAAGTGTTCGGGTCCTGCGAGTCTCGTGTGAGCTGGCAGCTGCTATGCCTGACTCTCTGGTACGGTCCCTGATCGGAGTTCTTAGAAGCAGAGGAGGAGAGGTGAGCGGGGCTTTCTGGCAGTGGAGAGCAGCTAGCGGCAGTGAGCGGGACTTGGCCGGCCACGTGAAGTCACAACGCATTCGGGCCGGCCAAAGTCCGATATTCATGCCCGTTTTGTACATTGGCCACATGAGCCGACCACTTCGCATTAACATGTGGCCGTAACATGTACACAAGCTACTGCTTCCCACAAGATTGCAGGACAATTTAGGAAATTTTAGTAAAGTTTGGGGCCATTTAGTAGCTCACCTACTAAAAAAGCATACCACACTTATGCTGGGTAGACGCAAATGCGATTTGTTTCTGTTAATTTTCCATCTGATAGATTTCCAATTCGATTTTCTGATAGTATTCCGATTTAATTACCTTTTGTTATGCTGGGTACACATTATGAAATTTTATGGTCGATTTACTGTCAGATTGATTATTTCCAACATGTCCAATTTGCTTTCCAATCGATTTCTGAGCATTTTCTGATCGATTTCCATTAAATGTATAGGAAATCGATCGGAAAATGCTCGGAAATCGATCGGAAAGCAAATCGGACATGTTGGAAATAATCTGACAGTAAATCGACCATAAAATCTCATAGTGTGTACCCAGCATTATCTATTTCCATTCACTTCTAGGAGAAATCGATCAGAAAAACGATCAAAAATAAGATTGGACGTCAGAAATTCTCTCTCAAACCATCTAACACAAAATTGTATGGTGAGTACCTAGCATAAGCATTGCTTTTTTAGTAGGAGGGCTTTTGAGTCTCTTAAGGTGGCCACACACGATACAATAAAATAGTACAATTTTACAGCACTTCAATTAAAAAAAAAAAAATCAGATTTCTCATGAAATCGATAGCTTTTTTTTAATCAAGCAACAAATCCAAATCAGATTTCCCATTTTATAGACTGGCTCTGACTGACGTAATTGACAGGACCCAGTTCCCGAAGCCGTGGGCAGCGGAGGACGGAAGCATGGGAGCCATCAGAGCGGATGGAGGAAGCCCCAGGTATGTATAAAACTTTTTAGTTATTCAGCTCTGATACATTTTATGTCCACTATACCTTCCTGGTGGTTTTGGGTCCCCCGGAGCTGCTTGGTATTCTATTCTTCCAATATCCGTGTTTCCAACCAACAGTGAACATCATCCAAATACCTACATCAGTATGTATCTACAGGAATGATAATCATGATTGATTAAAATCTTTTCACATCGATATGTGACAATATTCAGCCAACAAGCAGTTCCTCATTCAGTTGGACGACACCAGTCTAGCATACATACGGAACTTTAGATTGGATGGTCGGATTGATAACTTACCACTGTCAAGATATCCATTCACAGTAAAAATGGAAAAAAACCATTTGTCTATTTTTCAGACTAATCAGGCAAAATTATGTTTGACTGCTCTTTTGCATCGCACTCTAATTTTAATACTTGCTGTACTGGAAACCAGGATGAGACTTTCATAGTAAAACTAGTAGTTTACATCCCATGATGTGATAAATATTGGTATGTAGTCACTAAACTGCGGTAAGCAGAATAGCCTGCGTAAAATCCTATGCATGAGGAGTAGAGTATTGCGTTCTGTCTATTCATCGTGCGTTAAGACTTTACATATGTTATATATTCTGCTTAGTGCAGTTTAGTGAATAAATCTCCATGTCACTTCAGCTCAAACATACCTGACATGTGACACGATGAGATAAACATGTGTATGTACAATACAAAACTTAATGACCAGGCTGTTTCACTTGTTTCATTTTGCTGCCTGAAAGAGTTAATGTCTAAGCATACAAGTGACAGCTTCTATCTTGTCAGTACCTTGTCTGGAATATAGTAAACATAACTATAAGCAAATTAGTCATAAAAGTTTTCCTGGAAGAACACACCTTTTCAGAGCAGATGGATATAAAATGCATGAACTATTAGCCCTTTTTCTAGCTCTGGGACACTTAATAAGCGCCACTGATTAGAGACAGCAAAACATTCAACCTTCTTTGTAAATGTTTAAATATAAAAAAAACCCTGGGGTACTTTTAAAAAAGTAATTTTTATGAGTAGGAGCATAAATAAAATTGTTTATCTCATCAGCTTATGGTCACCTCGTGTACACTCCCTGGTAAGGACTTGCACAAAGTAGCCATCCTGTCTACTCAGGTGCCACTATGCTGGCAGTTGGACTGTACCACTAGCGTTCAAGGAGTGCTTTTAAAAATGAAAATAAATAAAACCTTGAGACTCCCCCATGAGGAGGTGAGCTATCCCCATAACCTGTTTGTGCCTTACAAGAGATGATATAGCATTTCAGATACACAGGAATTAACACAATTTGGAGTGAATTTGTTCTGGGACAAATATATGCATTTTAAATTTTACCTTTTTGGGGGGGGTACAGTCCCTATAAAAGATGCATAGGATTTTATAGTGGCAGTGTAACCTTATGCATGTGTTACTGCAATGGACACTCACACCAAGGGTTAAATATGCAATTACTTTTTGTGTGAAGTGCTGCTGTAAAGAGAGCCTGCAGGTGCCGCCAGGGGTAGCTCATGAGCAGGAAACAAGCAAGTGAAGCTGGACATGTGCAGGGGGAAACAGCACTTTTGTTTTGGCAGTTGAAGGCTAGTGAGGGGGAGGAGCCTAGAAAGCTGTTGGGACTGAGCTGATGATGCAGCAAGAAATTAGCTTGATGTGTGATATATAGAGGAGAGGCACAGAAAGAGAGCAGCGATTTGTGAGACAGACTGAGCAAGGCACAGCCACAGATAAGAGCACAACTTACAAATAAAGCAAGGAAGAGAAAGCGAGCTGAAGACATTACAGGAGCTGAGAGGGACCACTCACAACTATAGGCCAATAAAGAGCAGCGATACTGGATAGATAAGCCAGAAGAGAAATCGGGAGGAATAATAAGGAAAGACCAGGAAAATAAAAATTACCTGTAACAGAGAGGTAATAGGAAACAGCAGACAACAGTGACACAGAGACAGCAGCAAAGCAATGCATACAACAGTGAGACAGTAACAAGGGACAGATAACAGAAAAAAAGAGTGAAGACTGCAGTGCAGTGTCTGGAGCGATTGTGTGACAGCAGCTGGTAGACAAGCTACAGAGGAAACAGAAGTGAACAAACCTTAAAAAGACAACAGTGAAAAGGTGGCAGACAGTGGAGTGCTGTGTGAGGAAAATTCTTGCAAGTTTTGCTAATAAACTGTATCACATATTTGTTTCTTGAACTAGGCCTGATCCGGGCAGGCTGAAGATAAATATACATTTAATCACACAGCATAATATACATATAAGCTAAATATGTATACTTATTTCACTGTATAAAATGTCACCGGAAACTTTTAATCCTGTATAATGTATGGCAATAAAATGCACTTCCCAATAGTGTTTGGAAGAGTACATTCCCTATGGTGTGTGTGTGTGTGGGGGTTTAGAGGAACAAAACCCGGGAAAAAAATTCTATACTAAACCTGGTGCATCCATGATGAAGGTGCATCTTGTACCGCACTACTCCGTGTCCCACTCTGTCTCCCTTGTGTCCCCCATGTGTCTGCCTCTGTCCTCCTCTGTGTCCGCATGTCATCCTCTGCATGGGCACAACACAGAGTCCCCGACATTGCAGCAGGCCGGAGTTCGTATTGGCAGGCGTTCACCAGTCCGGAACTCCCTGCATCTGGACTATAAGACGCAGGGACTTTTTTCCCCCCCACTTTTAGTGTGGGAAAAAAAAAAAGTTATAGTCCAAAAAATACAGTAGCTATGCTGTGTGGCACCTATAGCATGCCAACATCGCTGATGACTGTGATGCATACCTCACAGCAGCAGCTGGCATGTGTGCTGTACGCGGAGACAGAGCACGTGGCAGAGCAGCAAGGGGAACTAGGCAGTTCATGGTAGGCTTATTCCAAATCATACAAAGGAAAGGACTTGCATTTAAAAGTATACTTTGTCTCAAAGTGTACAGCACCATGCACAGAGTGCATCACACTGATCCGAGAGCTGGAGCTGTGTGCAACACGGCCTGTAAGCAAGGTTGATTTTACCTTGTCTACTTTTTCAATGGCCAAGTGGTGAAAAGTTAAAGGTGCCCATAGATCTAGTGCTATATATGGGCAGATCGACTAAGAGACAGATCTGATCAGAAAGGTATCTGTCTCCATGCTGCAATTGATCAGGAATTGGTCTACAGTTTATGGGCTGAACTCTTTTGGGAAACAAAATCATGACACCACCGCCGTCGCTAACCCCCCAAATGTTCTATAAGTCCCCCACTTCTTGTGCATCAAATGCTTTGCCTGTCCAGCCATTTCACGTCACTGCCGATGTACAGCACATGGTGTGTTATGTCCCACATGCTATATGCCGGCAGTCACGTGGCTGCTGGTGTACAGCACATGGGGCTCTATTCATAAAACTTTTCCGCAAGTTTTCCCGCTCAAAACAGCGGACTTTCCCGACCATTTAGCAAAGTGGGCATTCATAAAAGCTGTTCCCGCATGAAAATCTACAATCCCCCAGCAGAGCGAGAAATTTCCACCTTCTGCAGTGTTTTTCTAGATTGATCTAGAAAAAAAAAAGTAACAAAATGGCCATTCATAAAGATTAGAGGAAGCGGTATGTGGACGGGAAATACCGCTTCCTCTGATGTAGCGAGAAGCCTGCGGATTACATACAAGTGAATGGGACAGACCTCCCAGAGAGAGCAGCTCACGGAGGGACTCTGCCGGCGTAAGTGTTTCCGCATGCCTTCCGACAGCTTACCGCCAGCTTTCAGCGGGAGATCTCCGCTCTACTATCGTAGCTGCCAACATTTTTATGAATGCCCACCCAGAAGTCTAAAATACCGATGCGGTATTTTCCCTCCACGAGTTTTTACAGCACAAATGTTTTTATGAATAGAGCCCATTGTGTGTGCTGTCCCACATACTATATGCCGGCAGTCACGTGGGAAGCACATACAGAAGCGGCTGGACACTAGAGGGGGACAGCTGGACAAGTTAAGTATTTTAATATACAAAGTTCAGAAGCGCTCACAGTTCAAATCAGAACAAGTCCAGTTTAACAAAGTCACCATCCAGTAGTTCAACCAACTGAGTGTCCCAGGACTTCAACCAACTCCTTGACAGCTTGACCAACACGTCACATAGAAAATGAGAAAAAAGGTCACATAACGTAATCTAGTAATCATGTTACCCATCACCATTTGAAAGTGATTAAAACACCACCTCGTGCAGGGACACACTCTCCCCAAATGCACCCACACTCACCCAGTCAGCCTCCAACCAATCCGGAGGTCTGGATATATGGCATAGACGGGGGTTATAGCAAAGTCTCGCTTCCAATTGCAGGATGATCTAAAAACTTTAAAAGCGCCAAATAGTGTAAAGTCTTTTAATATCTTAAACATATATAAGAATTGCACTCACAAGCGTCTGGGGATCATACAGCGTTTGTTAACATATGTAGATTGCGGTCCCGGGTAGCCGCTCTCAAACACACACACACACACACACCGCCTTAGACCCTCACATCTTGCTACTTGTTCTGCCGGTCACGTGACGTGGCTCCGCCCAATCCATTTAGCCAGGAAACGGACTTCGTTTCCTGACGAAATGCATTGCTGAATGCAAATGCTGGATTACGCTATGTGCCCCCTTTTCTCATTTTCTGTGATGGGTTGGTCAAGCTGTCAAGGAGTTGATCGAAGTCCTGAGACACTTAATTGGTTAGTCAACTGGATGGCGACTTTGTTAAATTGGACTTGTGCTGTTTTAAACCGTGAGCGCTTCTGAACTTTGTGTATAATTGATAGGCAATTTACAGTGTTGTCATATATCAGTGCGCTCTACGTACTTTCACAAGTGCAGACTTTTTTTCTTTATAATTAACTATTTTAATGCTCAAGCACCAGGGGGCACATATAACATTTGGGGGAACAGCAGACCAGGGGTTCTGTTGCGTTCCTTCACATATCACATGTGGTCACAGTCATGCACCCAATCCACATCATCCCAACATTTCCCAGAATGTGCGATTGATACATTCAGCCAATTTTGGACTGTGGAATTGTTGATTGGGTAGGCTTATTGCAGAACAGATTTTTATCCAATTTGATAATTATCCAATCAGATGGTCAATCAGCCACAAAATCGGCAAATGTATGGTCAGTTATGTTCCATTTATATGAGATGAAAAAGTATTACCTTATGATGGGACTACACGGGTCGATCCGGCGGCCGATTAGCTGCCGAATCGACTCCCGCCGCATCCCCGCGTATTAATTACCGTTCGTTCCTGCCGGCGCTCCTTATCAGCTGCTCGATTCCCTGCCATTGTCCGCCGGCGGGGGTCGAGCAGCATGATCTGACCAGCTGAATATTATCAGCTGGCCGGATCAGCTGCTCGATACACGGTACAGAAACGTACAGTGTATCCCCAGCATTAGAGCAGATTCAGGAGAAAAGAGAACTGGATAATTGTCTCTGTAGTACCTCCCAGATAACAGAGGCCATAAAAAAAACCTCTTGCGTAACAGATAAACAGTTCTCACTGTGGGTGATATGCAAAACATTAAAGTATAACACAGGGAGAAGGGAGGCCCTGTCTGGTGTAGTATTATGATAGCAAGTTTGTGTAAGTAATCAAAGGTACTCACACTCTTCTGGTAGCCCAACCTGCAATTGGTATAATCTAATGTGAGGAAGTACTACCTGCACGCTGCAGGTACAGGTGTAACTAGTGACTGGAATAGCCCAAACAGAAGCATATAAAAAAAAAAAAAAAAAAAAATACTAAAAAGGAACGCAACGATAGGCTAACCTTCAATGACGACAACGTTCAAAGTTTAAACAGTTTATTAAGATAAAAACATCAATGTGTGCCCTGAAACCATTTCCTCGGATAATTAAGCCTTGTCCAAAGCTGTATCTAGCTTAGAGTGCCATTTACCTGAGGGAGTGGCTTCAGGCCACAAAACACGTTCCTTTTTGGTCATCCTTGAAGGAAGGCTTATATTCCCTTCTTTATAAGTGGTTCTTAATACTTTTACTGGGTACCTCCAGTCACTAGCCATGTCTCACTCCAGGGAACTGCGTTTTATATATAAGGTAAACAAAATTTCAATAATTCAAGATGGGAGATGTAACACCATGTCTGAAAAAATTAGGCACAACGGGATGGCAACGAATCGTTAAAAAAAAGGAAACAGGCATCCCAACAACGGCAATTAACCATGCAGACAAATACATCCTGGCAAAAATTGGTTAAATGCTAATCGTGTGGTGTCTGCAAAGGATAAATGATCGCAGCATTCAAACTTCACACATGGGGCTAGTTGCAGCCTTCTGGGTATTACCACTAACCATGTAATCGTCAGACTAGCGTTGCAGAGTACTCCAATAGCATGGTAATCAAGTGTGTGTACAGAGCTTAAAACCTGTAAGTGTAGGGGCACTACAGCGAAAAACTGGAAAAAATGTACTTATTTGTGTATGTTTGCACATATTTTACATTTTACAGAGTAAAATGAGCCACAAATTACTTTTCTCCTATGTTGCTGACACTTACAGTAGGTAGTAGATATCTGACTGATGCGACAGGTTTTGGACTAGTCCATCTCTTTATAGGGGATTCTCAGGGATATATTTATTTTCAAAAGCACTTAGTTTTTTGGCAGTTGGACAGAGCAACTGCCATTCACTGTGTAGCGAGCATGGAAGCTGGCCAGCATCATTGTTTAAATCCTTTTTCAAGAATATCTTTATAAAGAATAAAAGCCTTGCTGAGAATCTCCTATGAAGAGATGGACTAGCCCAAAACCTGTCGCTTCTGTCAGATTTCTACTACCTACTGTAAGTGACAGCAACATAGGAGAAAAGTAATTTATGACTCATTTTACTCTGGAAGAAATGTACTTCTTTGTATAGGTTTGCACAAATTTTAAATTTTACAGTTTTTCGCTGTAGTGCCCCTTTAAAAGTCTGTCCTCATTCAGCAGAGACCAAAATATAACAAATTTGTCACACTGGGACTTCATTTACAGTAGAATCTCAGTATAGTAAACCTCTGGGTATAGTGAACTCCGTCCCCAGCAAATGTATCTATATAAAAATACAATGTATGACCAATTTTAATATAGTAAACCTGATATGGTAAACTACTTTTCCTGGTCCCTTGGAGGTCACTATAAAGGGTAATTTCTTCCACACCAAATGTGGCAAAACATGTCCTTACTGACCTTGTGTACATACAGACATTGTCATGCTGAACTGTCCCTCGCACAAAGAAATAAAAAAAAGCTCTATATATCAGTTCATCACCAAGCTTTTACAGTTGGCTCAATACATATAAGATTCTCCTGCAATTTCCTAAACCCAGAACCAATTATTTATCATTCCAGAGAACATACAGTTGTGCTAAACCGTTTACATGCCCTTGCAGATTTATCACTAATCATTTTTCATAGAATATGAATGATAACTTCTTTCACTCATGGTTAGGGGTGCCAGAAACCAGGGACTTTGCTGTAATTTGCATATTCAGTAGCGGTGCATTGTGGGTAACCTCAAATGTTCATTGAAAGCTGAACTCCTGTAAATTCCTTCTGTTTTAAGAAGGCAAATCACACCAAGCCCCTCAATAACAATCCTACTGACTGATGTGGACTTCTGTACATGTAGATTTGGGCAAGACATTTACACAGCACCACAATTCAAACATAGCTGGCGCTAGCATGTAGATTCTGAAACAAAAAAAATATGTATAGCTAGCAGTCTAAGGGTTAAGTCCCCAGGTTTTTTTCTGCAGCAATTGGCTATATGAGAAGGTTATACCGTACAAACCAACATTAATCTTGCAGCATATTAACTAGCCTAACAATTAGGAAATTGATCTTATGCTGGCCATATACTAGGCCGATTCCCCGCTGATTGACAGCAGATTAGATCACTGGGATCGAATCTGCAGTCAAAATCGTTAACATTACCACTAAATTTCGATCTATTGTGTCCCGGCGTGCGGGAAATGACCATCAATCGCCCGCGGGTAGGGAGCACATCGCTAGCGGCGTTCGAGTGCCTGACGACTGATGCAATACAGCTGCAATACTTTACCTGATCCGACCGGCGCGTATCCCCGCTGTCACCACTGCTCCGTCTCCAGCAGGCTTAACTTCTTCCTGTCCTGGCAGGAAGTTTAAACAGCAGAGGGCGTTCTACTGTTTAAACTTCCCCCAGACATGAAGTGAAGCCTGCCGGACCCGGAGACCAGATCAGAGCGGAGAAGACAGCGGAGGCCTGGGGAGTCGCGCCGGCGGAGCAGGTAATTTATGCGGGGGGGGGGGGGGTTATGGAGCAGCAGCACCACCACAGATTGGTAACGGTTTCAGGCTGAAATAGATTCACAATCGGTTTGCAGTAAAGGCAGCCATACGATCCCTCTCTGATCAGATTCGATCAGAGAGGGATCTATCGGTTGGTCGAATCTGATGGCAAATCGACCAGTGTATGGCTACCTTTAAAATTTTTTTTTTTTTTAAACCTTGTATTTAATTAATAGATTATATTTTCTAGATTGTTATCTACTTATACCATTGGCAGCTTCAATAGCATTATCTTTTTTGTGATAAGTGCACTGCTGTTGACCTCAGTCGGCAGAACTCGTCCTGTAAATTCTTGGAATGTTTTGCTGTCTCAACTAGCATAAAATACAGAAACTGAGAACTTTTGTTATTGTCTCACACTGCCCCCTAGTGACACGTGGCGATAACCATATCCTGTATACCAACAAATACATATAAATACTAATTAGTAGCAAGGAAATGTAACAAGAAAAAAAATATGCTAAAATAAAATTGGCCTGGAGCACTTGCAAGCCCCTAAATTGGCTGCTAAAGGGTTAACTATCAGTGAAAAAACGCTATGCCAGTTGAACCCAGAGCTCAACTATAGAGGCCTATACATGATATAGTAACCAGTTACCCCTTCATGTAAATGCAAGATGTAGTATTGGCTTAGTGATGCGGCACATTGTGGGAGTGGCCATGTTGGGGAGGGAAGTGACAGACGTCACTACAAACTCCTTATTAGGGGCGGTGTTAAGTAAATGCTTTCAATAAATGTTTTTTAATTTTTATTGAAAAATAAGACAAATTAATAAAAAAAAAAAAAAAGCCTGCAGCAGCAATAAGAGTCCACCAACAGAAAGCTCTGTTGGTGGGCAGACTCCTTTGGGTGGTAAGTTGTATGGCTTTGCAGCACACTGTTGAAGCTGCAGAGTGCTGAATTACAAAAAATAGCCTGTCACTTGGGGGGGGGGGGGGGGGGGGGAGGGGGGGGTGTAAGCCTGTGGTCCTTAAGTGGTTAAAGAGTAACTGATAAGCATTAAATCCAATATCAATTCTCTAGCATCCTTCGTAATTTAACAGCTGGAAATAAAAAGGCAATGCAAAAGTTCATAATCAATCTACCATTTCTATTTTATATCAATCCCCATGTCCCCTAGCCCTTAATTCATACATCTGCCGCAAAAGTTGCAGCGCATGCCAGGGGTTTGTTTCTCTTCCTCTGTTCCTCTCTGATTGGACACATCCATGGGGCTTCCCCCTCCTCCTCGCAGGCTCCCATAGGATGAAGCCGATCCGGATGTCATTTCCTCCCTTACTCCCACAGCATCCCCCCTTCCTCCCCACGCTATTATAAAGCAAAGTGTGGAGAAATAAAATACGCACACAGACTAACTTCACCCTTCGTGAAGAGGTAAAGGAGAAGGAAGGAAGCATATAAGGAGACGGTAAAAACCGTTCACTGGTATCGCACGATAAGTTACCATACACATAGAAAAGTATTAAAAAAAAAATACAAAAATTACAAAATTTGAAATGCAGCATCTCGAGGTAATGTCCCAATAGGAAAATCAGACAAAAAACCCAATCAAAACCAGAGAGGCACAGTCAATCAACATGTTGTAAGGGAATAATTCCTAGCCCATCTAGCAATTCCCCCTAATTCATGGGTCCAAAAAACAGGAAAGGTCAGTGTAATAATTCAGACCTTACGGACCCATAGCGTTAAGTCGATCTTGCAGACTAACGCTATAGGTCTGTTAGGGCTTAATGATTACACTGATTTGTCTGATTTTTCTATTGGGACATTACCTCGTGATGCTGCATTTCAAATTTTGTAATATTTAAAGAGTAACTGTCAGGCTGCAGAAGCTAATTTAAACCTCTATTCTCCTGTGTTAAACAGTTTAGAAGGAAGCTCAAAAGCCATTAGTGAAGATAAACATTTCAGTTACCTTTGATGTGTGCTTATCTTAACCTCTGTTATAGACCCATAAAGCCGCAAGCCGCAGCTAAACTGCAAAGCATTCTGGGGCCCTCCCCTCGGCTGCTAATGAGACGGTACAGGAGCTTCTAATCAGTCCAGCGCGCAAAGCACTGATAAATCTCGGGCAGACTACTCTGCAGGAGTCAGCTATTGTTCCTAGCCACATGGCTCATTAATATTCACTGCACACCGTGTTGTTCAAGAACGAGTGTATCTGTGATCAGAAGCAGGCAGGACATGACGACACATTTGGCTTCACAAACATGGAGCCTGCCATGAGCTGTCAGGAGCATCTATCTCTGCATATACTATATACAAATTCTGTGAAATCCAAACGTGGACAGTGAAATGCATATGTAATGTAAGTACAGCCAATCTTTAGCTACTGATATATGTGTTTATTTTCTCTGAGACCCTATACCTAACAGCTCCTCTTTAATACTTTTCTACTATGTGTATGGTAACTTATCGTGCGATACCAGTGGCCAGTTTTTGCAGTCTCCTTAATTCTTCCCTCCTCCTTTCCCTCTTCACGAAAGGGTACAACCCCCCCACTTGGTTTTATTCCTCACATTGCGTTAAAAAAAAAAATCGCTTTCAAAAATCTGTAATGGGCAGTCTTCCACAGTGAGCACCTGGGGCTTATTTTTCCAAGCCTCGCTTGGTCTCGTTTTCGCCCCTCTTTTCTTTACCCCACTGTACTGCTACACCTTTTTCATCTTTTTAAACTGGGGCCCAATGTGTTCGGCTGCTGTGTGCCTTTTGGATGCAAGAGGAAGTTAGACTTTCTTTTGCGTCCATATAAACGCGTTACGCGTACATATTGCATAACTATGCTATAGCCGCACCAATAGGTTTGCAGCCATTTTTACGAGTCATGCAGACTAATGTACACGTGCGCTACATCAATGCTTTTGACATCATAGACGTGCGCACACTACTTTGAGGAATAAGGGGCGCCGCCGCAAACTACGTCATGCCGCAGAGGGGAATTGTAAAGTACATAACCCGGAAGCAATAGCCCTTCCACGCACCGCCTCCGTAGTTGCACAGCTTTGTGCGAAACGGTCGTCAGGCTTTCTTTGTACCCTCCACCCACCGCTACATCATGTGCCTTTGATCTATATGGTACGTTACCTGCCTTCACTTAGGGATGCTTACTGCACACTTGATGCACAACTAAATCCAATAAAGAGTTTGTGCTTTTCAGCAGTGCCAGCTTTCCTCCTACTACATGTCAGTTTGCAAGACTTTATGCTAGAGCACGCTGTTGGCACCTGTTTGAGAGGACACGTTTGCAAACCAGTCATCAGTGCACAGCTCAGCGCTGTAGGTTTATACTTTAGTGCCAACCTGCTGCAGCCTATATTAGTGCTGCATAAAAAGAATGCTGCACTGAGACACTGGGGTCCATTTCTTCCCTGACATAAGCAAATCGGTACTTTAACCACTTTTCATCCAGACCTTGTTTCCCCCTTATGGACCAGAGCAATTTTGACACTTTAGCTATGCCCCTACTTAATAAGCAATAACTTTATCCCTACTTATGACACCTAAATTAAATGTACACCTTTTTTTCCAAGATAAACTAGACTATCATTGTATGGCAGTTTTCCCTTAATTGGTTTTCTATGCATTTTAATGGGAAAAAAATAAATAAATAAAAGTTACATGTTTTCAGTTTTACCAAATCCAGTTAAAAAACACTACTGTATATAAAAACAACAAATTTTGTTAGGCTACATCTACCATTTATCACAAAACTTTTGATTAGGTCACAATTTATGGTGAAGATAATGGATTCTGAATTAATGCTACAGTGTGTATTTTTCACTGAGTTTAGAAAATAAAAGTATTTTTAATAGTAAAAATGTATCTTATTGGCTTTCATCAATTAGTTCTGTAGCAGATGGTCCTGGACGTGCGCACAGGAGCAAGCCCAATCGTGCACAGCTGTGCTTCAGCTACATGACATATCTATGTCCTCGTGGCTTAGATGAAGTCACAGAGGACGTAGATATACTGTAGTGGTGGATAAAGTGGTTAAGGTACTTGCCGTGGATAATCTAATCTAAATAACTGCATAGCTAATAAAAAGATTATTATTCCCAAGGATAAAACCACTAGCACTTCTTTGTAGCAAAATTTTGTTTATGTAGAAACAAGCCAGGTTCTTGCATTTGGATAGAGATTTAAATGAATTCAAGCTAAAAGTTAAAAAGCACGATGAAGCCACAAGTGGGTCACATCAGGACGACCCACTTTTTAAGTGGTTAAATTTGCAACATTTGTACATTTTCCTTTTTTTTTTTTACTAAACATTTTTTTAATTTTTGTAAACCAGGAAGAAAAAAAAATAACTAGTACTACAGATCAATTTGCCCCATGTCCAAACGAGCGCAGGAGGGAAAGGGGGAGGGGCAAAAGGTGACATTACTGTACAGAGTAAAATTCTTTTTTTTTTGACATACTTACATCTTTAGCTCATTGTACAGGGCACAGCCAAAATCAAGGCACAAAGATCTTCTACAAGTTATTTTTTTTTTCAATAAAGTTGTACAAAATAATACATTTTACATTCTGTACAAAGAATAATCCAGCAGTAAAATAAAAACAAAAAACAAAAAAAATGTGAAGGGGAGGGGGGAGGGGTTTACAGAAGGAAAAGGAAGTGATCATGTTTGTGAGGACAGTTCTAACATTCTGTTCAGGATTGAAGATCACACAAAAGGTCATCCAAGAAGTAAGGGATGGGGTGAAAGAGTGGGGGGACACAAAAGAGGGAAAAAGGCTTGGTTACCTGTGACCAAATTAAAATGGCCAGGGCTTTCTCTCTCCAAAAATAAATACATTGATATGTCGAAATTCATACCCAAGTATTTATTATGCTAAAAATTAAAACAAAAAAAGAAAAAAAAAACAGACAAATAAAAAAAATAAATGGCACCCTTGTGAAAGGCAAAAATACCTCTTGTTGCCGCTCACCTCGAATGGTGGCAGCTCAGTGATACCAAGACAATTTTTTTTGTTTTTTTTTTTAAATCATTTTTCCCCCGTTCAAGAGTCAGACGTCCTCTCAGTTGGCGGTTGACAATGCAGTGAAGGGATACAAAGTTGATATAATGAGTGAAGAGTGGAAAAAAAAATAAAAAAAAATAGGCCCGGCTTTTTGAAAGGGGTGGAAAGTCTAGGTATAACCTCCAGCCTACTGTACAGTCCCTCTCTTCCAGCTGCAGGTCTATATATTAAAGTCCTCCACACGCACTGCATTAATGTTGGCATTTTGAAGGGGGTAGAGTGTAGGGGGGATGGGGCATTGGAGTTCATAGGTCAAGGGGAGATTTGGCGCCAGCCCGTGCTGTTTCAAGGGCACTGAGGGGGTGAAGGGCAAGCAAGCTAACAATTCCACAATTGTCCAGCAGCAAGAAAACAAGTAAAAATGGGTGCAAACTGGAAAGGGAGATTGCACTCAGTTTTTTAAATCCCTTGATGGGTGGATTGTTTCCCCACCCCCCCAGTATTTTTTTTGTAAAGTTTTTTTTAAATTTTTTTTAATGGGATTTTTGCAGTTTCATTTCTTATTTTTAATTGAATTAAGAGTCCAGAAAAAAGAAAAAAAAATAAAGAAAAAATATATATGAGAATCTCCATCACAACAGTTCGTATTGACGGAGGTGCATCCTTTGGATAATGTCCCGACAATCATTAAAAACCCTTCGAATATTTTCCGTGTCCACCGCACATGTGAAGTGAGGGTAACAGTAGTGCCTTCCGTCTCCACTTGCTGTACTGATTCTCTGGGGGGAGAAAAAAAAAGGGGTGGGTTCAGAAATAAAATAAATAGGCATAGAAACAAGCCACATACAGTATTTGATGTTTAAAGACCATATTTAGGTAAAAAAAAATTGTATAGTAACGTTAACATGAAGTTCTAGTATAAAGAGTTTGTAGAGGGCTTTGGAGTCAGTACAAAAATCATCCGACTCCAACTCAGACGACTCAGTTTGTGAAACCACTGACTCAGACTCCAGGTACCCAAAATTACTCCGGCTCCACAACCCATGCAGGGCTATGGAGTCAGTACAAAAATCATCAAACTCAGTATCGACAATGAGAAAGGTTTGCAGAGCAAACAGAAAATGTGCAACTGAACTGTACAAGTTTGTGATGAATGACAAAAGGGATACACCATGTAAACCTTATAACAGTTTTCCTGTTGTGGAGACCCAAAAAGGCCGATCTGTGAGCCCCAAATGTCTTCAAGCTGAAGTGTGGGGAGATGCAAGAGTTGGATTATATTGCAGTCTTTAATAGAAGAGATTGAAGCCTGGTACACACATCCAATTTTGACTGGCCAATCACTGGCCATTTTCTTCACCTCCGCATAGCACAAGATATGACCTGCACAATCTGCTCGTAGTATTCAATATCTGTTGGACCTCATACTACATGGAGGTGGTAAAATTGGCCAATCATATTAGCGATATCCTAATTTCGGAACGAACCTTAGCTATAATTAATGACACTACAGATGCCTTTACCAGAACCTGGCAGCCCTGGCTTTCTTGCTCCCACACGTTGGGTCTTCGCTCCTGTGCCCTTTCTTTCTGAGCACAACTCTGCAGCACCGCAGAAAGGCCTGTGTACTCCCCCAAACACAATTGTAAACCAAACGACTGTCTGTAACCAACCAACAATGTGTACCTGCATACCAATATCATTGCTTTGACCAAACTGTACTACCACTTTTCTATGCTGTTTATGTAATGTAATGCCCTATGTTAAGGGCTTTTTGAACTGCGATTTTGCAACCATCTAAATATTTTAATAAACACCTTTGAAACTAAAATTGGCCAATCAAAATTAGGTGTGTACCAGGCTTTAGTCCTCCATCCTGTCAACACTAAAAAGTCACCGTTGGAAACATAATATTCCATCCAGCGTGATGTAATAATTCTCCGTGCATGCGCACTGAATGCAGTTTGGAGCTGGGCCAAATGAGCAGGAAAAGCACCTGATTGGCCCAAGCAATCTGAATGATATCTGCTTGCGAGTCTGAACTACCTGCATCTCATTGGCCCTCTCTGCTACAAACCCAAGTATTCCTACAATGCTACACAGTGCATATGGGGATGCTGTGACATCACAACGCATACGCTGAGCACAGGCAGGACTGCTGTACCATACTGTATGACCATATTACCAAGCACAGTTCCTGCCTGGAGGCAGTGTAGGCGGCAGTGTAAATAAACTGCCCTCAGTGTGATAACAGCTGTCATGACATCGTAGCGCACTTTAGGACTATTACCCAGCACAGTTCCAACCTGAAGGCAGAGTAGGCGGCCGTGTAAATTGCCCTCAGTGTGATGCCAGCTGTCATGACGTCATAGGGCTATATGACCATATCACCCAGCACAGTTCCTGCCTGGAGGCTGAGCAGGTGGCCGTGTAGATAAACAGGGTCATTACAGCTGTCATGACAAGTTTCCCTTGAACCACCAGGAGACAGAGGAATGATAAAAAGACTTACAAGGAACTCATCTCTGATGAAGTACTTGGCCCTTGTGACTCGGGGGTCCTCTCCAGGCTCCGGAGTTGCTGCAGAAACGGGAGAGAGATATATATAACCTACGGACATGTGCAGGGACAGAGTTATTGTAATGTACCCCATTTTATATATACAGCAGTTTTCCTCATCAGATAACCCAGACTGAAGCATAGAGGCTCAATGAACTCTGGGTGCCTGGGAATAGCAGATACAGTATTATATTGGCATTTTACTGATTTAAAGTGGTGTTTTTATACTACAGCAAAACCTAACCCTTTCTCACACACAAACCCTCCCTCTATGATACCTAACCTTAACCACCCCAACACTGTACCCCTTAATCACCCCCTGGATAACCTTAACCACCTCCCCCTGGGCCCCTTAAGTGTAACCTCAACACTGGTCAATTGGTGCAGTACAAAAATCACTGCAGTCTGTTTTGAAACCCAGGATCCTTCATTTTTGCCACCTAGTAGATTTTATCACTACTAGAGTTCCAGCTTGTTTTGAGCACAGTGTGTGAAGGATTTTCATTACGGAAGCTCTTCTATATTTTACATGGCCTGATAACAGCCAAAATTCCTGCTTTTAGCCAACCTCAAGCATTCTTCTGTAACCGCGATAACACAAATCATACCATCGTCTGGGGTGGTGTAACGAGCGAACTCTGGAAAGTAGTCCTCGATTTTTGATTTTCCAGCCAAAACTTTCTCCGCAAGTAAATCTTGTTTATTCAAGAAGAGAATGACTGAAATGGTCCGTAGCCACCTAGGAAGAAAACAAGATTTCTAGAGCATGGATATATCACCAAGAAGTATTTTAGAGCTTTAGTCCACAGTGAACCCCAAATCCTGGAGCGCCCAAAAGCATGACTTTCAGCTTCACTTGGCTTAAGCTGCCTTAACTTCCTTCACTCAGGAATTAGGCAACAGGGTGCCAGTCAACTCCATAAAGTTGTCTATAGCGCCTGTGTTGAGCATTGAGCAGGTAAGTCAGCTTACCTGAAGTGCCTTCAGCTTGTCAGGAGATTAAGTTTTAGACGGACAAGACCTGTGAAAGTGGTTCCTGCACCTTGGTAATGATATTACCATCAGTGAACACAGCCGGCCCTTGGTCTGACTTGTCCAACAAAAGTGAAAGGTTTTCCTGCAAGCAGGCTGCTCCCCCCCAGGTGACAAAAATCTAAGATGGCAGCACCCATATGCAACAATTTTAAACAGAAATCCAAGATTAGAGTGATATAGAGGCTGCCATGTTTATTTCCTTGTAAGCATTGTCAGTTGCCTGGCAGCCCCATAGATCTTCTGGCATAAATAGTGTCCGAGTCAAAACCCTGGAACAAGCATTTGACTAATGCAGAAAATACTGAGTCAGCGTATCTGACCTGCTGCATGCTTGTTCAGGGTCTGTGGCTAAAAGTTTTAAAATGCAAAGGACCAGCAGGACTGACAGGTGACTGGTATTGTTCAAATTATATAAATATGGCAGCCTCCATATCCCTCTCACCTCTGGTTCCCTTTAAAGCTAAACGATTTTTCACAGCAGGTGTGCAGTGCAGGACAAAGACATTCAGCAAGTGGCGATTATGGCAACAATAAGGAACACTTCACTAGCTGAGAGTTTCTTGAAGTCCTTCTGACCTGCTGAGCATGCATAGTCAACCATCTAACTTTCCATACGTGTAGACCGGACCAAATGTCTCAATAGACGAGCCCCAGACAGGGCCCCTTCAATAGACAGGGCCCCTTTAATAGACAGGCCCTAGAGTAAAGCGAGGACAAACAAGATCGCCCTCTCATAGTAACACCTCTGGATCTAGTACATTCCTTCCGTAGAATGTGGGAGGGGTGCTGAGGATTTGAACTCAGATCTGCGTTGCCAGCAGGAGCCACAATGTTATTGTAGCGAGGATGATGCAACCGAAACAACGCCGCTCAGGATGATAAACGCTACAGAAGGAGGTACATGGTGAGCCCTTACCTATTGTTCCAGATGCTTTTGAAGAGATTTAGTGCTTCCTGCAGTCTGTTGGTCTGATTGTCCTCTCGGATCACCATATTATAGCTGCTGCTGGCTACCACAAATATAATGGCCGTCACATCTGAAAACAAAAAACAAACCACATGACTGCAAGAGCCTTTTTCATACATCGTGCATGATTCCATGCCACGTATCAATATGTCATCAAGTGTATGTAGTGCAGGTGTCCATGCCACGTATCAATATTATGTCATAAAGTGTATGTAGTGCACGAGTCCATGCCACGTATCAATAAGAGGTATGATGTCATCAAGTGTATGTAGTGCATGAATCCATGCCCCGTATCAATAAGAGGTATGAGGTCATCAAGTGTATGTAGTGCACGATTCCATGCCACGTATCAATAAGAGGTATGATGTCATCAAGTGTATGTAGTGCATGAATCCATGCCCCGTATCAATAAGAGGTATGAGGTCATCAAGTGTATGTAGTGCACGATTCCATGCCACGTATCAATAAGAGGTATGATGTCATCAAGTGTATAGTCCATACTAATGTGTGCACTATATAGCAATATTATACGCAGTAAATATATATGAGCAATGCATGGAAAATTAATTCACACAAACCTATCAAATTATAAACTATGAAGAGTGAACTATGTGCTATGTAGCGATATTGTGCGCAGAATGAACTTATAATCATATTATGGAATATATATATGGACTACAGAGGGACCTATGCTGGAGGTGATTTACATACACCGAGGGATGAAATGTGATTCATGCATGTAAGTATAAGCAGGCTAGGATTTACACACAAGATGTAGTATATATTTGCACTGTTTTCACATTGACCGAAGAGGGATATAACCAGTGCAACGCGTTGTCATTTGTGTGGGAAATAAAAAAAAATTCCAGTAAACATGGATTTCTTTCATGAGGAGTGTAATACCTGCACTACCTTTCCTTTGTATTCGTATCTGTTTACAAACTATCTCAGGCACCTCTGACGTTTTTATAGGCTTGGCTAACGGTACCAGTAAAAAAAATAAAAAAAACCCTCAATTTTAGGTTATTTAACTTTAGCAGCCAATTCATTTATAGGCTTGCAAGAGCACCAGGCCATTTTATTTTAGCACTTTTTCCCCTTATGTGCTACATGACCTTGCTACTTAATCAGTACTTCTGTAATGTCTATTTACAGCCACTTGTCACTAGGGGGCAGTGTGAGAACAGAAAACTTTTGCTTTCAATTTCTATATCCTCTGCTAGCAGAGAGACCTCAAAGCAGTCCAAGAATTTACAGCACGAGTTATGCACACTGAAGTGGGAAGAATATGGATGCTGCCATATTTATTACCCTTTAAACAATGCCAGTTGCCTGGCAGCCCTGCTGCTCTATTTGGCTGCAGTATTGTCTGAATAACACCAGAAACAAGCATACAGTTAATCTTGTCAGATCTGACAATGTAAGAAACTCCTTATCTGCTGCATGCTTGTTCAGGGTATATGGCTATAAGTATTAGAGGTAGAGGATTAGGAGGATAGCTAGGCAACTGGTATTGGTTAAAAGAAAAAAAAATATGGCAGCCTCCATATCCCTCTCACTTCAGTTGCCCTTTAAGGCCCCTTTCACACTTCTCTGTCTGATGCGTAGTAAAAACGATGCATCCCGTCACAGAAGCAGTAACAGGCCTGCAGGGCTATCATATTGAATGCAGTGCGGTGGGTCCTGACGTGCCACTTCTAAGCTGTATACAATCTGCGCTATTTCTGCATCTCACTGACCAGGTCTCGTGTTTTAGGTAGTTTTGAAGGGTTAGCATTCCTGTATAAAGCACAGGGGGTTAAATATTGAAGAAACAGGCAAAGGATACCGCTCCACTGTACCATGGCCAACAGTGCAGGAACACAGGCAGCCGGGCCCAGGTAGTCAGGATGAGAAAGGAATGAAGGTCTGCACCAATGTCTCCAAAATCGATATATTTATTGAGGACGTATCCAGACACACAGAAAACACTTGACTAACATGTTTCGGACACCAAGTCCTTAATCATAAACATTGATGTCCCTAATCTCAGTATCATAGAGGCAAACGGACTGTCCCTCAACATCCAATACCTCACTAGAAACGTATATACATACCGCACCCAAAAGCACCAAAGAAACTAAAGAAAAAACTCCATCTACACAATATACAGCAATACAGTACAATCCTTTTTTTTTCTAGTAAACTCCAAGGGGACAGGAAAAGTAATTTACTAGATCAGAATTGGTCATACGTTGTATATTTATACAGATGCAGTTGCTGGGACCTGAGGACCGAGTTCACTATATGCAGAGGTTTACTATATCAATTGACTATAATGAGATTGTGATGTAATGTAAAGAAAGCACATTATCACACACGGTGATATAACTTACCGTTAAAGCATTGGATCCATTTTCTGCGCTCATCACGTTGCCCGCCAACATCAAACATGCTGCAAGAAAAAAAGTTTATATGAGTGAGAAAGAACTCCAGAGACAAATCACACTAGATTACCTCACTTGCCCCTAAACAGCAAGGCTATCATTTCTTATTGCAACCAGCACCATTACCCGAAGTCTACATTAGATTTCTGAGGAGATCATCATTACATGCGCTGTGAAGAAGTAGTGCAGGCTGCATCTTATTTCAATGCTATACAAAATCGCAGAGGACTTGAAAATGCAGCAGCCCATAGGAAGGCATTACTTGAAATTGCGGCAAAACGCCTGTGGCCCTGGAACAACACTGTGTGGAGGGAGTGACCCCTGCCTGAGGCCCTGGAACAACACTGTGGAGGGAGTGACTCCTGCCTGAGGCACTGGAACACTGTGTGGAGGGAGTGACCCCTGCCTGAGGCCCTGGAACAACAATGTGTGGAGGAAGTGACCCCTGCCTGAGGCCCTGGAACAACACTGTGGAGGGAGTGACCCCTGCCTGAGCCTCTCCCTATGCTGACCATATCTTTGTAGTTTGGCACTGTTATTTGGCCTGAGGAAGCGGGCTCAGACCCGTGAAACGCGTTGCCTGTGCTACTAATAAAATCTCTTGTTTTCATCAAGGATTTTTGGTTCTTTGAGGTAAGCCACCTCAAAATATTTTGTCGATTTTATACTGATTTTAAGTGCTTTTATAAACCACCAGGGCGCCTCTTTCAACCAATTGATCACTCTGGAGGGAGTGACACCTGCCTGAGGCCCTGGATCATCACTCTGTGGAGGGAGCGACCACTGCCTGAGGCTAGCGGTTTGCAGTGAATGTGTCACCTGAGGTCTCTGGAACTACGGGCACTTCCTGACCGCGAATAATGAATTCTGCTCGTACAAAAGGACTTCTTACCGCACAAATATTACTTACTGAAAATTCACTTTATCGACCTGAAACTTGGTTTCGAATATTCCTGATGTCAGCACTCTGCACCGTAGCAAGTCCTGGAAGCAAAAAGACACGTGTGAGATACATGGGGGTGGGGGGGTTCAAATTCACAAGACTCCAGTACTCATGCAATGTAATAGCATGCTTTAAGCTCATGCCACCCCCTATAATGCATCTAAACACACCACACTCCCTGCACAGCAATACACCATAGCGCTAGAAAACATGCTTGTTCAGAAAATGAAAAACCTCTTTTTTTTCCTGCCTCAGCCATGTGATAATGTCCACGGGAAGCTACTGACTGATGAATGCTGAGGGAGAACCTCAGCTACTGAAACCCATCACCCCTCTGGAGGCAGAGTACACCTCCTCTTCACCCCCCACCCAGGTGTCGGTCACTATGAGGTAGTTCTGGTGGGTCCTAGCTTCCACAGGTTAATGGGTGGAGCCCTGAAGAGCCCCACGCCACTCACAACTAGACAGTAAACACCCCCCCCCCCCAGGTATACTGAATAAGAGTGGGCTCCTGTAACTGAGCTGTACATGCGAGGGACACTCACCTGGTCAGTGGGGGTGTAATCGTTCTGCTGCACAATGTCAATTTTATCTAGAAAACTGAAAAGACAAGACAATTAGTAAGCTCAGCATGTGCAGCCATTACACAAGTCTTTATATACTGCAAATACTTGAAAACACAGCTTATCGTGGGGCGAGAGAAAAAACAGAACTAAACTCAAACAAGGACAATTCAAAGTGCAATCAGGACAGGAGTATAAACAGTAAGCATAATCAGGTAGGGCTATAGAGTCGGAGTTGAGGAGTCAGAACGGTTTCGGGAACCTGGAGTGGGTGGCTTCATAAACTGAGGAGTCGGACGATTTTTGTACCAAATCCACAGCTCTGGTAAGTATTAGACTAAGGTGTCAGTCATTTTGGGTACCTGGAGTTGGAGGTCTCAAACTGATTTTTGGACCAACTCTACAGCCGTGTAATCAGAGGGCAGAATAAGGGGTTAATTGAAGTACAGGTTGAACGCAGCCTTGTCGGGAAATCACCTGATGGGCGTATTATATGCCCATATGCTCATGTGGCTCTGAAAGCAGAGGAGACACCACAAGCCAGGCTACATTTCCCAACACTACTGTATAAAGGTTATGGCAAATGGTGATGATACGGCCGTGACAAGGACATGATGACACGTGAGGCAGCAATACATAAGCACACATTGACCTCAGATCTCACGCAGAGTAATGATGACCTATTGCCCTCACATGCCATAAAAAGTAATAATGACCTACTGACATCTATTTATATAGTGCCAGCATCTTTCATTGCGCTGTGCAGCAGAATACAAGGTATAGCTTTACAATATAAATACAACAGTTAAAGTGAAACTGAAGTGAGAAATAAACTTATGAAATAATGATTTGTATGTGTAGTACAGCTAAGAAATACAACAGTAGTAGCAAAGAAAAAGAAAAAGCTTATATTTATTTTCAGTTATATAGCTTTTTTTATAGCATTGCATCATTCTGTCCTATTTACAAACCACACACTATTTTAAACTATAAAACAGAACCGAGCCAATTACCCTTTGAACTTTCCTGCAGTAAAATCGAAAGAAACCAAGAAACAGTGAGAGACATGTTGAGATAAGTGTTTCAGCAAAATGGACTGTACGTCACCCAAATTGGGTAGAAGAGCTCAGAGAAGATCTTTTGCATTGACGACAACTGAAGTTTCTTAAAGAGAATCTGTATTGTTAAAATCACACAAAAGTAAACATACCAGTGCGTTAGGGGACATCTATTACCCTCTGTCACAATTTCGCCGCTCCCCGCCGCATTAAAAGTGGTTAAAAACAGTTTTAGAAAGTTTGTTTATAAACAAACAAAATGGCCACCAAAACAGGAAGTAGGTTGATGTACAGTATGTCCACACATAGAAAATACATCCATACACAAGCAGGCTGTATACACCCTTCCTTTTGTATCTCAAGAGATCATTTGTGTGTTTCTTCCCCCCTGCAGTTCTCATGCACTGAAGTTTCAGGCTGCTCTTTTCTTCCTGCAAACAGCTTTGCCCTTGTCTGTAATTCTTCAGTATGTGAAAGCCCAGCCAGCTCAGAGGACGATTTATCCAGCTTGTAAAAGATAAGAGAGAAGCTGCTCTAATTTAAATAACACACAGGCAGTGTGCAGAGAGGGGCCTGGAAGGGGGAGTTCATAGCAGAACCACAACACTGAAGAACTTGGCAGCCTTCCAGACACAGGCTGACAAGTCTGACAAGAGAGAGATAAGTTGATTTATTACAGAGATGGTGATAGTAGAAAGTGCTGCAGTAAGCCAGAACACATTAGAATAGCTTTTGGAACTTGTAGGATGGAAGAAAACCGGATGAAATTTTTGTTACGGAGTCTCTTTAAAGCAGACCTGAACACAGAACTTCCTCTGCTCTAAAAGGCAAGCAACGGCATAATAGCCTTAACCTCCTTAGCGGTTATCCCCAGTTCAGCTCGGGATGGGAAAAACATGCTAGGAGCAGTTATCCCCAGCTGAACTCGTGATAGCGGCCAGGAGATCTGTGCAGAGAACTAATGCGCAGCGGGCATTCTGACTCACCTCCGGGGGATCCCGACGTCTGCTGCCATTCTTCTTCCTCTCCTTCGAGGCTCTGCTTCCCCCTGGTGAGATCACTGACTGCTGTCATGAGGACAGGCGGCAATCTCACCATAGGGTTTCAGCACCACCCGGAGGACTTAGGGGAAACTGCAGCGCTTGAGCCCAGGGAGGTGAGCGATTGCTGGGGCTGCTGAAGATCTCCAGTGGTATTTTTCCCCGCTTTCAGGGTCTGAAAGCATGCTAAAAAAATTGACCCTAAAATCCAGAAAGAATAACACCCCCTCCCCCCCCCTCCGGGGGGGGGGGGGGGGGGTTTAAAGAAAAAAACATTTCTTTATTACAGCTGATACATAGCCTGCAATCAATCTGCAGTTTGTGTACTTCCTGCTTTCATAGAAGCAGACCTATTGTTTACCAATTACCTCTCTGCCAAGGCAGTCAGCTGACAGGAGAGATATCAAATTACAACTGGTGCTTAGCCACGGATGATGGGGAATTAGACAGGCTGAACTGTCAAACAAAGAAATGCACCCTGTATGTATTTTATCTTCTGTCCTGTGCAAGGTCCCCTTAACGCTTCCAGTATTAGAAAATAAGACTTCTTTGCTTCTAATGTTCTTAGCTGTACTACACATACAATCATATCATAAGCTTATTTTTGCTCCAGGTTTGCTTAAATACAAGACAATAGTGAAGTACCATTACTCATACAGAGTAATGATGACCTATTGAACCCAATGCCATAAAAAATAATAATGACCTATTGACAGCTATTATTGATTTATACAACATCCGCATTTCGCAAGGTGCTGTATAGCAGAATACAAGGAATCATTTTACAATATAAATACAACAGTTAGCAATACAAGACAATGGTGGAGTACCATTACTCATACAAAGTAATGATGACCTATTGACCTCAGAACTTATATAGAGTAATAATGCCCTGTTGACATTCCATACAGAGTAATGATGACCTACTGACTCCAGCTCTCATACAGAGTAATAAAATGACTTGTTGACATCAGATCTTATACAGTGTAATGACCTATTGACCTCAGTTTCCCTGCTGTCAGTAAGGTCTGTGGCAGCCACCGCCAGTTTCATTCCCTCCAGGTAGAATTATGCTGTAGCCTGTCTTCCCCACCACCACAGCAGAGACTGGGACTTACTAGCCTTGGATTATTAATTATAGTGAAAAAAAGAAAGCCTAGGCAAACTACAAGGAGGATTGCTGCTTTGTACCTAAAACATTGTAAGGTACACACTTATTCCTTAAAGAGCGTCTAGAATCTGTAATGAAAAAAAAAAAAAAAAGTGCACCTGTGGGTTATTTACCTCAGGAGAGAGAAGCCTCTGGTTCTTAATGACGCTTTCCCCATCCTCCTGTGCAGTACGGGTCCAGCGATGGGACCACTGGACAGCAGCAGAGTGCTATACTTACCTTTCCGATCCAGCACAGGTGCAATACCGTCCTCCGTGCATACATATGACTTGGCCGCTGGGTGACTTGGGTGCAGGATACAGCTGGTATATGGCTTATCCTGCTGCTGCATGCTGCACAAGTTCCCGGCGGCGTTAATTACCATTCCCCCTCCAGGTCCACATGGATAGTGGGGGAATGATGTAATTTGGCTTCCAGCTATTGCTGGAAGCCGAATTAGTGTTTTAAAAGCAACTTCAGCTCAGTCTTCTGACCGCGCCAAAGTTACTGACTGCGCACTGCTATAGTCCTAATTCCTATTGTGGTGCTGGCTCCACCCAAATCTCCTGCACTGTAATTACAGCACTCGTCCTCCAGGAAAAGCCAAACCATCAGTCCAAGCACTACAAAACGCATGTGCTGAGCCATCTGCACAGGGATAAGGAGGGCACAGGCATTATTTACAGGACTTTACAGTCATTTCCTCATCACAATGACCACAGTAGTGGGTCACACCTACACTAGAGATCACGGAGCAGTGCTGCTGTCCGAATTTGGGATCCTGCATTTGGAAACCCAAATTATGCCGCCAAACAGATTCAAACCGCTTTTCTTATCAATGTAGGGTTTTACATTTCATAGACTAGTAACCACAGTGAGTCCAGAAGTCCTCTGTAAAACTACCTGAAACCCATTGTATACACAGAAAATCTCACCAGTCATTAAAGGGAACCTCAAGCAAGGGGTAGACTGAGGCTGCCGTATTTATTTCCTTTTCAAAAATATAATTTGTGTATCATAAGTGTATAACTACTCACTACATTTTTCTCTCAGGTTTTTCTAACCAACCAATTTTACTGGCATGTACAATCTTATCCTGAAATTGCTGCAATCTTCAAAAATACGTGTGTGGTACCTCGAAAATTCTGATTGAAACTTCGAATTGGAAAATTGGATCGGAATGCTCAAAAAATAAAAATTGTATGGTGTGTGGCCACCTTAACCACTTGACACCTGAGGCATTTTTCCTCTTGTGGACCAGAGCAATTTTCACCTGTCAGCGCTCCTCCCTTTCTTTTACCAATAACTTAATCCCTACTAATCACAGCGTAATGATCTATATCTTGTTTTTCTTGCCACCAATTAGGCTTTCTTTGGGAGGTACAGTATGCCAAGAATTATTTTATCCTAAATGCATTTTAACATGAATAATAAGAAAAAATAAATTATAAAATGCATTATTTTTCAGTTTTTGACCATTATAGTGTTGAAATAAAAAACATTCTACTGTGGATAAAAGCCACACATTTTATGTGCCCTTTTGTCCCGGTTATTGCAACGTTCAAAAAATTTCCCTAGTACAATGTATGGTGCCAATATTTCATTTGGAAATGAAGGTGCATTTTTTCAGTTTTGCGTCCATCACTAATTACAAGCCCATAAATTAAAAATTAATAGTAATATACTGCCTTGACATAAATTTTTAAAAAGTTCAGTCCCTAAGGTAACTACTTATATTTTTTTTTAATGTAATTTCCCCCCCCCCCCCTTTTATAAATAATAAAAAAAAAAAGTTTGGTTATTATGGGAGGGTGTGGGAGGGAAATAGTTAATTATATCAATCTGTGGGGATTTTTATTAAATAAAAGGCAATTTTGGTGCAATATACTATTTGGCCACAAGATGTCCTCAGTCGTCATTTCCGATTCACGTACGCAAGCACGTGAATCGGAAGTAATCCGTGGCTGTGTAACACAGGAAGATACAATGCATGCCGGCGTCTCGTAGACGCTGGTATTCATTGATGCGGGGACTTAGATTTATGAATGGGACCTGCGGTCCCATTAATTAACTTTCCCTCTAAGCGGCGGTAACGGAGGTGCGCGCACGCGCAAACGGGAGCGAGCGGCGGCTGCATGCCGCTGCAGACTTGTTTTCACGGCCCTGCTGCATCCTGTCTTTTTTAAAGGTCCGTGAATATACTGCACGGCATGCAGCAAGTAGTTAAAGGTGGCCATACATGGTACAATTTTCTCATCTTATCTTACCAATTCTATGTAGTATAAGGGAACTGCCTGAATTAACCTTTCTGTAGATTTACTTAATTTACCTTTATACTACATAGAAATGGTAAGATTGTATGAAAAAATTGTACTATGTATGGCCAACATTACACTAGAGTGGTAAGCAAGTTTCAGAGGGAGAACAACTCCGAAATTAGATATAGTAGAGAAAATGTTACGATATAAGTTATCAATGCACGAGGCAGCCATAACCATTATAGAACTATACTAGGTCATTCTCCACCAGATCATAATCTACAAATACAACCTCTGGCCTATTGAGTGCATGAACATTATCCCTTTAGCAGTTTCCTCAAATATCACCAACTGTCTCCTAACACTAGAAGCCTCCATATCAGTGATTACAGGTGAACTATTTGCTTGTGGATTCGCTTGTGGATACAAATACATTATACTAATTCACCTTACAATAACACACAAAAGACTTGACTTTAGGGTTATAAGTTCGGGCTGCTTCACACTGATGCTTTCCCGGTGTTTAACACAATGTTTTGGACGTGACATTTTTCGGGATCTACCACTGTCCCATTCAAGTGAATAGGAGCGTTTGGCACAAGCTTTTGCAAACTTTCATGAAAGCCTGGCGGTAGATCCTGGCGTCTCGAAAGCAACATACAGGTTTCAGTGGTGGTAAATGCTGGGAAACCAGTGTAAGGACCCGAACCGCTAGCCTTGTAAAGCTTCCCAAAAGCCAGTGACCAAACATCACAGACGTCCGTCTGAATAGCACTTAATTTGATCTTTAAAATATGTTCCTTCTCTCTTTTTAGGTTTGTTTTGTTGTGGTTACATTGCCCCACAGCATTTAAGGATACCCGAGGTGACATGAGACAGACGTATGTACAGTGCCTAGCACACAAATATCAGGTATGTAAGTGGCAATTCCTGTCTTGGGTCAAGACTGAGTCAGACTACAGTGTGACCCTCACTGATGAGAAATTACAACTATAAAACACTTTTCTAGCAGAAAATGGCTTCTGAGACCAGGAAATATAAAAAGGGTCAATAGTTCATAGATTTTAGCTCCGGCATACTTCAAAGAATGCGCCATTGAGCAAAAAAAACAAAACTTAAGAAGATTTAAATATAAAATAAAAATGAGTGTCATTTGTAGGATAGATACAATTGTTTATTTCATTCGTTTATTTTCACCTTGGGTGTCTTAAACTGTAGCATTTTACCACTGCTTTGTACAAAGAACTAATCAATCCACAGAAAAAAAAAACCAAAAACCGGTGTCGTGTGATCACCCTTGAGGAATAATTGCACCTTTCCAATAATGCCTCCAACTGCAACATGCATAGCTCGCCACCTTTTCTTTTGGTCAAGACTACTCCTCCTCTGATTCACGGACGGCAGATAGTGTTGGGGCTGCCGGAAAGCCGCGTCGTCTGCTTTCCGTCCCCGTAAGGGGACATGAAGCCGCGGCAGCTAGGCGACCCTGGACAGCGCATGTGGCTTCTAGGGCCGGCCAAAATGGCGCGTTAAATCTGGCTCGGAACACCGGGTTGGCGCAATCGACAGTGGTCACGCAATGCTAAACGCTCCCATTCACTTGAATGGGAGCGTTTAGCCGACAAGTCTCGAACGATTGGTGGTAAACGCTGCCTAGCGTCCCTGTGAACCAGCCCTTCTAACCAAGCAATGCAGGCAGAAGGCTATTGCCCCTGCATAGGTGTACTTCATTTCCAATTATATCTAAATCCTCACCGATGAGAAATACCAACCCCCCCATACTAAATTTCAATACTAAGATTTCACCCCAGGGATGATCAACACTACAAATAGCAAGTCATTGTCAGACTCTTCATTACACGTTTATATCATTTAGGAAGTCCTGTCAAAACGTCCCCAGCATCTCTGAGTTTTCTTACGGTTAATTGTTCTAATAGCAATGCTATTTATGTTTGTCATTTTATAAATCAATATCAAAATTTTTTGAAAAAATAAATATGGTGTCCTTTAAAGCACATCTTAACCACTTCCAGACCGCCTAACGCACAGAGGCGGCCGGGAAGTGGAGCCCTGAAGGACCGGCTCACCCACAGAGGCGGCGGTCCTTCTAAGGGCATGGGCGGAGCGATCGCGTCATCCGTGACGCGATCCTCCGCCGGCGCCTGTCACCGCTCGCCCGCCGCAACATCCCGCCGGCTATACGGAAGCGCCGGCGGGATGTTAACCCCGCGATCGCCGCATACAAAGTGTATAATACACTTTGTAATGTTTACAAAGTGTATTATACAGGCTGCCTCCTGCCCTGGTGGTCCCAGTGTCCGAGGGACCACCAGGGCAGGCTGCAGCCACCCTAGTCTGCACCCAAGCACACGGATTTCTCCCCCCCCTGCCCCAGATTGCCCACAGCACCCATCAGACCCCCCCCTGCCCACCCCCCAGACCCCTGTTTGCACCCAATCACCCCCCCTAATCACCCATCAATCACTCCCTGTCACTATCTGTCAACGCTATTTTTTTTTATCCCCCCCTGCTCCCTGCCCCCTCCTGATCACCCCCCACCCCTCAGATTCTCCCCAGACCCCCCCCCTTGTTTACTGTATGCATCTATCCCCCTGATCACCCGTCAATCACCCCCTGTCACTGCCACCCGTCAATCAGCCCCTAACCTGCCCCTATACACCAATAGATCGCCCACAGATCCGACATCAGATCACCTCCCAAATCCATTGTTTACATCTATTCTCTCCTCTAAACACCCACTAATTACCCATCAATCACCCCCTATCACCACCTGTCACTTTTACCTATCAGATCAGACCCTAATCTGCCCCTTGCGGGCACCCAATCACCCGCCCACACGCTCAGATTGCCCTCTGACCCCCCCTTATCAATTCACCAGTGCATTAATTACATCTGTTCTTCCCTGTAATAACCCACTGATCACCTGTCAATCACCTGCCAATCACCTATCACCCATCAATCACCCCCTGTCACTGCCACCCATCAATCAGCCCCTAACCTGCCCCTTGCGGGCAATCTGATCACCCACCCACACCATTAGATCGCCCGCAAACCCGCCGTCAGATTACCTCCCAAATGTATCGTTTACATCTGTTATCTTCTATAAACACCCACTAATTACCCATCAATCACCCATCAATCACCCCCTATCACCACCTGTCACTGTTACCTATCAGATCAGACCCTAATCTGCCCCTTGCGGGAACCCAATCACCCGCCCACACGCTCAGATTGCCCTCAGACCCCCCCTCCCTCCCTTATCAATTCGCCAGTGCATTAATTACATCTGTCCTTCCCTGTAATAACCCACTGATCACCTGTCAATCACCTGCCAATCACCCATCAATCACCCCCTGTCACTGCCACCCAACAATCAGCCCCTAACCTGCCCCTTGCGGGCAATCTGATCACCCACCCACACCAATAGATCGCCCGCAGATCCGACATCAGATCACCACCCAAGCGCAGCGTTTACATCTATTCTCTACCCTAAACACCCACTAATTACCCATCAATCACCCCCTATCACCACCTGTCACTGTTACCCATCAGATCAGACCCTAATCTGCCCCTTGCGGGCACCCAATCACCCGCCTACACGCTCAGATTGCCCTCAGACCCCCCCTTATCAATTCGCCAGTGCAATATTTACATCTGTCCTTCCCTGTAATAACCCACTGATCACCTGTCAATCACCTGCCAATCACCTATCACCCATCAATCACCCCCTGTCACTGCCAACCATCAATCACCCCCTGTCACTGCCACCCATCAATCACCCGCTGTCACTGCCACCCATCAATCACCCGCTGTCACTGCCACCCATCAATCAGCCCCTAACCTGCCCCTTGCGGGCAAACTGATCACCCACCCACACCAATAGATCGCCCGCAGATCCGACATCAGATCACCACCCAAGCGCAGTGTTTCCATCTATTCTCTACCCTAAACACCCACTAATTACCCATCAATCACCCCGTCACTGCTACCTATCAGATTAGACCCCTATCTGCCCCTAGGGCACTCAATCACCCGCCCACACCCTCAGAATGCCCTCAGACCCCAGCCCTGATCACCTCGCCAGTGCATTGCTTGCATCTATTCCCCCCTCTAATCACACCTTGAGACACCCATCAATCACCTCCTGTCACCCCCTAGCACACCTACCCATCAGATCAGGCCCCAATTTGCCCCGTGTGGGCTCCTGATCACTCGGCCAAACCCTCAGATCCCCCTCAGACCCCCTTCCGATCACCTCCCCAGTGCATTGATTGCATCTATTTTCCCCTCTAACCACCCCCTGAGACACCCATCAATCACCTCCTGTCACCCCCCCTAGCACTCCTATCCATCAGATCAGGCCGAATACAACCTGTCATCTAAAAGGCCACCCTGCTTATGACCGGTTCCACAAAATTCGCCCCCTCATAGACCACCTGTCATCAAAATTTGCAGATGCTTATACCCCTGAACAGTCATTTTGAGACATTTGGTTTCCAGACTACTCACGGTTTTGGGCCTGTAAAATGCCAGGGCGGTATAGGAACCCCACAAGTGACCCCATTTTAGAAAAAAAGACACCCCAAGGTATTCTTTTAGGTGTATGACGAGTTCATAGAAGATTTTATTTTTTGTCAAAAGTTAGCGGAAATTAATTTTTATTGTTTTTTTTTTTCACAAAGTGTCATTTTTCACTAACTTGTGACAAAAAATAAAATCTATGAACTCGCCATACACCTAACGGAATACCTTGGGGTGTCTTTCTAAAATGGGGTCACTTGTGGGGTTCCTATACTGCCCTGGAATTTTAGGGGCCCTAAACCGCGAGGAGTAGTCTAGAAAACAAATGCTTCAAAATGATCTGTGAATAGGACGTTGGGCCCCTTAGCGCCTAGGTTCTCAACGTGTGGTACGCGTACCCCAGGGGGTACTTCTGATGGTTCCAGGGGGTACTCTGGCTTGATGTACTTGACCAAGAATAACAAATTTAGAGTTTTAGAAAATGACAAATCTTATTTTAAAAAACCCAAATTAGTGTTTTAATTAAAAGCAATAGTAAATGCTTGGAAATTGTTCAGAACCAATTATCATATACTACAATTAAGTATATATTGATCAAGGGGTACTTGTGATAATGTTTACTATGCTAGGGGGTACTTGGTGAGTATGGGGTTTTAAAAGGGGTACATACCAATAAAATGTTGAGAAACACTGCTTAGCGCACCTAGGCTGCAAAAAAGTGTCACACATGTGGTACCGCCGTTCTCAGGAAAAGTAGTATAATGTGTTTTGGGGTGTATTTTTACACATACCCATGCTGGGTGGGAGAAATTTCTATGTAAATGGACAATTGTGTGTAAAACAAAATCAAACAATTGTCATGTACAGAGATATTTCTCCCACTTAGCATGGGTATGTGTAAAAATACACCCCAAAACGCATTATACTACTTCTCCTGAGTACGGCGGTACCACATGTGTGGCACTTTTTTACACCCTAAGTACGCTAAGGGGCCCAAAGTCCAATGAGTACCTTTAGGATTTCACAGGTCATTTTGCGACATTTGGTTTCAAGACTACTCCTCACAGTTTAGGGCCCCTAAAATGCCAGGGCAATATAGGAACCCCACAAATGACCCCATTCTAGAAAGAAGACACCCAAAGGTATTCCGTACGGAGTATGGTGAGTTCATAGAAGATTTTATTTTTTGTCACAAGTTAGCGGAAAATGACACTTTGTGAAAAAAAACTATTAAAATCAATTTCCGCTAACTTGTGACAAAAAAATTAAAACTTCTATGAACTCACCATACTCCTAACGAAATACCTTGGGGTGTCTTCTTTCTAAAATGGGGTCATTAGTGGGGTTCCTATACTGCCCTGGCATTTTAGGGGCCCTAAACCGCGAGGAGTAGTCTTGAAACAAAAATGACCTGTGAAATCCTAAAGGTACTCATTGGACTTTGGGCCCCTTAGTGCAGTTAGGGTGCAAAAAAGTGCCACACATGTGGTATCGCCGTACTCGGGAGAAGTAGTATAATGTGTTTTGGGGTGTATTTTTACACATACCCATGCTGGGTGGGAGAAATACCTCTGTAAATGACAATCTTTTGATTTTTTTTACACACAATTGTCCATTTACAGAGGTATTTCTCCCACCCAATTAAAATCAATTTCCGCTAACTTGTGACAAAAAATAAAATCTTCTATGAACTCGCCATACTACTATTTTTTGTCACAAGTTAGCGGAAATTGATTTTAATTGTGTTTTTCACAAAGTGTCATTTTACGCTAACTTTTGACAAAAAATAAAATCTTCTATGAACTCACCATACTCCTAACGGAATACCTTGGGGTGTCTTCTTTCTAAAATGGGGTCATTTGTGGGGTTCCTATACTGCCCTGGCATTTTAGGGGCCCTAAACCGTGAGGAGTAGTCTTGAAACGAAATTTCTCAAAATGACCTGTGAAATCCTAAAGGTACTCATTGGACTTTGGGCCCTTTAGCGCAGTTAGGGTGCAAAAAAGTGCCACACATGTGGTATCGCCATACTCAGGAGAAGTAGTATAATGTGTTTTGTGGTGTATTTTTACACATACCCATGCTGAGTGGGAGAAAGATCTCTGTAAATGGACAATTGTGTGAAAAAAAATTAACAAATTGTCATTTACAGAGATATTTCTCCCACCCAGCATGGGTATGTGTAAAAATACACCCTAAAACACATTATACTACTTCTCCTGAGTACGGCAATACCACATGTGTGGCACTTTTTTGCAGCCTAACTGCGCTAAAGGGTCCAAAGTCCAATGAGCACCTTTAGGCTTTACAGGGGTGGTTACAATTTAGCACCCCCCAAAATGTCAGGACAGTAAACACACCCCTTCAAGGTATTCAGAGAGGGGCATGGTGAGTCCGTGGCAGATTTCATTTTTTTTGTCGCAAGTTAGAAGAAATGGAAACTTTTTTTTTTTTTTTCCTCACAAAGTGTCATTTTCCGCTTACTTGTGACAAAAAAAAATAATATCTTCTATGAACTCACTATGCCTCTCAGTGAATACTTTGGGATGTCTTCTTTCCAAAATGGGGTCATTTGGGGGGTATTTATACTATCCTGGAATTCTAGCCCCTCATGAAACATGACAGGGGGTCAGAAAAGTCAGAGATGCTTGAAAATGGGAAAATTCACTTTTTGCACCATAGTTTGTAAACGCTATAACTTTTACCCAAACCAATAAATATACACTGAATGGGTTTTTTTTTATCAAAAACATGTTTGTCCACATTTTTCGCGCTGCATGTATACAGAAATTTTACTTTATTTGAAAAATGTCAGCACAGAAAATTAAAAAAAATCATTTTTTTGCCAAAATTCATGTCTTTTTTGATGAATATAATAAAAAGTAAAAATCGCAGGAGCAATCAAATAGCACCAAAAGAAAGCTTTATTAGTGACAAGAAAAGGAGCCAAAATTCATTTAGGTGGTAGGTTGTATGAGCGAGCAATAATCCGTGAAAGCTGCAGTGGTCTGAATGGAAAAAAAAGTGGCCGGTCCTTAAGGGGTAGAAAGCCCTAGGTCCTCAAGTGGTTAAGTGAGGGGAATATGGAGGCTGCCATATTTATTTCCACTTAATCATTTAACCCCACAGGCTATTCTCTCCTTACGGTCAAAAGCCAATTTCACCTGTCAGGGCTCCTCCCATTCATTTACCCATAACGTTATCACGGCTTATCACACATAAATTATGTACATCTTGTTTTTTTGAGCTACAAGTTAGGCTTTATTTTCTATGCATTTTATAGAGAAAAATAAAAGGAAAAAATTACAATACACAATTTCTCCAATTCCATCCCCTATAGTTTTTAAATAAACAATGCTGCTACAGATAACACCCACAAATTTTGTTTGCCCATTTGTCCCAGCTATCACAGGTTCCTAATACTGAGTAAGGCCCAGTGCACACCAAAACCGCTAGCAGATCCGCAATACGCTAGCGGTTTTGGGAGCTGATTTCAGAGCGATTCTAGGTATGTTTAGAGAGGTTTTCTAAACATACCTAGCGGTTTTGGGTGCGTTTTTGTGTAGCAGATTACACATATTGTTACAGTAAAAAGCTGTTACTGAACAGCTACTGTAACAAAAATGCCTGGCAAACCGCTCTGAAGTAGCGTTTTTCAGAGCGGTTTGCGGTTTTCCTATACTTTACATTGAGGACGAAACGCTTCCGAAATCCGCAAACACGCAGCAGGAGGCGCGTTTGCGGCTTGGCAAAAACCACAAACCGCCGGTGTGCACCATCCCATTGCAATACATTAGACAAGCGTTTTTATAGGCGGATGCGGCCGGCGGATCGCTCCAAAAACCGCTCGGTGTGCACTGGGCCTAAGGCAACAATATATTTGGAAATAAAGGTGTACTTTCTGCTTTGTTTCCCCTTACAACCTATCAATTACAAGGCCTAATTTGCTAAAACAGTCACATACCCTCATTACAAACATGTATGTGTGGGTTTTTTAAACTCACTTTTGTGCATTTCTAGTTGGTACTATAGGCATTTAGAAAAAGTTATTAAAGAGAACCCGAGGTGTGGTTAAAGAATGTTATCTGCATACAGAGGCTGGATCTACCTATACAGCCCAATCTCTGTTGCTATCCCAAACCCCCCTAAGGTCCCCCTGCACTCTGCAATCCCCCATAAATCACAGCCGTGCTGTGAGGCTGTGTTTACATCTGTAGTGTTAGTCTCGGCTGCTCCGCCGCCTCCTGCATAGCTCCGGTCCCTGCCCCCATCCCTTCCCTCCAATCAGCAGGGAGGGAAGGGATGCAGGCGGGGACCGGAGTTCTGCAGGAGGCGGGGAGAGCAGCAGACTGACACTATAGAGATCAACACAGCCAGGTCTTCAAACCCACCTCGGGGTTTTTTTTCTGTTGTTGTTTTTTTACTATAGTTAAAAAAAATGAATTGTCATTTTACTTTTTGGCTACAAGATGGCACTAAAAACACTATCCTGGGTTAGCAAGGAGTGTTCATTTGTGATAATGAAAGTAAAAAATAAACAAAAAAAAATAAAACACCTCGATTGACGTATGTATGTCTTTTTTCAACCAAGATAACTATGTAACTATGGCTCCTGATAGGAGTCCTGTTCATTCATATACAGATTGGCACAGGACACACATGTTCCTGTTCACAAATCTCCGAAGTGTACGTTCCGCCATGAACAAGCAACAGGAAGGGGCGTGCACTCCTGCCGCTAATTCACAGGACAGAACAGACAGGTTTGGGGGGGGGGGGGGGTGCTGACATTACTGCATTAAGTACTTTATCAGACAGAAATCGAGCATTGATAGCATGCTTACACCACATGACAGTCAGCTATATCCAACTGAATTTCAAATAAATCGATCAAGATCTATCAGCTTGGCTTACAGGGTCATAACAGGGCTGTGTACGGCTAGCTTTAGGTTGTTTATCCATTCTTGTGGTTGCTACGATAGATGCAGCACAAGCCCAATCTCACAAACCACATAAAAGGTTGCAGCCCCAAGTCAGATGATTCAGATCATTCCCGCTTCTACAAAACACAGGCCTTTAGCTTTAGGACAGGCTATTCTACTTAAAGGATACCCAAACTGAAATGTGACATAATGAGATAGGCATGTGTATGTACAGTGCCTAGCACACAAATAACTATTCTGTGTTCCTTTTTTTATTTCTCTGCCTGAAAGAGTTAGGGCCCTTTTCCACCAGCGCTGAATCGCAATCGCTACGGTTTGCTTTTTAACATAGGAATCGCGGTAGGTCATTTCCACTACCGCGATTCGCTTTTGTCGGGAACGCGAACGCGCGGCGGAGCGATAATTGCCGCGATTTTGCTATGCAGTGCATAGCATAGCAAAATCGCGGCCGCAAACGTCGGGGGAATCGCCGGTTTTGCGATTCAGCAATCGCTAGCGTTCAGCCTGAACGCTAGCGATTGCAGGTGGAAAAGGGCCCTTAAAGATATGAAAGTGGCTGACTCAGTCCGTACTCAGACAGGAAGTGACTACAGTGTGACCCTCACTGATAAGAAATTCCAACTATAAAACACTTTCCTAGCAGAAAATGGCTTCTGAGAGCAAGAAAGGAGGTAAAAAAGGGGAGTTTCTTATCAGTGAGGGTCACACTGTAGTCACTTCCTGTCTGAGTCAGGACTGAGTCAGCCACTTACATACCTGATATTTTTACTCTTTCAGACAGAGAAAGAAAAAAAGGAACACAGCATAGTTATTTGTGTGCTAGACACTGTACATACACATGTCTATCTCATTATGTCACATTTCAGTTCAGGTATCCTTTAAAACATTTAGGCAAAAAACAACAAACGTTTCACGGCAATCGAGTTGGCAGTAGGTAGATCGAAGTGAGAAAATTCCAGGGCTGTGGAGTCGGAGTAATTTTTGGGTGCCTGGAGTCGGGAAAAAAATGCACAGACTCCTAATGAATTTAAATTGTAATTAAAATAGAATATGATAAAATGTTCTATTTCTTAGTAATAGCTTTGCTTAGTCCACAAGAATGAAATAAATCAATCAAAAATTAGTTATTTGTGCTGCTTCAATAAAGCAGTCTCCATATTTTTAAAGTCAGATATACACATCTGATTGTGACTGTATATATGATGTGTACACAGGAACCATATATACTAAATAACTTCTACGCTGTAAGAATAAAGCCTGATGTGTAGCCGTGTCACTAAGAGATGGTCAATGAGATGGTAATAATTCTGCGTTGATGCTGGTTTATGCAAATGTATGCACTCCCTTTGCTTATGAAAACAATGTGATATGTTATAATTTGATTTTATGACTACGAATTGAAGGGTACCTGAGACGGATGAAAAAAGTTTTATACATACCTGGGGCTTCCTCCAGCCCCCTTCAGGCTTATCCGTTCCTTGCCGTCCTCCTCCACCACCTGGATCTTCTGCTACGAGTGCCAGTAATTCAGCCAGTCAGCGCAGTCTGGCTGCATGCCGCTTTCACAGCCAGGAACCTGCGCAATAGTGCTGTGTAGGTGTAGTATGCTCCCGGCAGCGGAGTGTGGCATGTGCACTACGCCCGACTGGCTCAAGTTCCTGGATCCATCCAGGTGGCGGATGAGGACAGCGAGGGACTGATTAGCCTGAAAGGGGCTGGAGGAAGCCCTAGGTATGTATAAAACTTTCATGTCATCTGTCTCAGGTTTACTTTGTTACACAGTAGTACTATACTCTACATATGCACTCCTCACAAGAGCTGCAGGGAATCCACAGAGACTGTTGTCTATATTGAACACAGAGGTGTTGTCTATCACCCATAAACCTGGTTTAGATTGTACCTGAAGAATGTGTAATAGAGGAAGAATCGCCACATTCTCCTGCAGAGTACCTGCACATCATTTACATGTACCCACAGTTACATTGCCTAGGGCCTGATAGATGTTCATTGATCTTTGTTTTTACACAAATATTCAACCTCTCTCTGTTCTTGGGTGTAGTCCCCTCATGCCTTAAATCCACAACCATTGTGCCAGTTCCAAAAAATCCTAGGATAACCTGTCTTAATGATTACCGACCAGTTGCTCTAACCCCTGTCATCGCCAAGTGCTTTAAACGACTGGTAGCCACATCGAGGCCTCCATCCCAGCAAATTTAGATCAACACCAGTTTGCTTACCGAATAGATCGACTGAGGACGCCCATATGCCATCTCCATGCTGCCCTCTCACACCTAGAAAAACCCAACTCCTATGTTAAATGCTGAGCTGTAGTCAACAAAGAGCATCCTAACACCATCGTACCTAGCCAGCTGACCAACAAACTCCATGCACTAGGTCTTGGTCCCTCCATATGTACTTAGTTATTGGACTTTTTTACTAATCGCCCTCAAACTGTCAGACTAGGAAAACAGACATCCTCCATCCTTACCCTTAGCACTGGCGTGCCACAGGGCTGTGTATTAAGCCCTCTCCTCTATGCACTTTTCACCCATGACTGCCAGCCTATCCATACCTCAAACATAATTGTTAAGTTTGCAGATGACACGACTGTCATTGGGCTTATATCAGACAATGAGGAAGCTGCATACAGAGAAGTTAGGAACCTGACTGCATGGCGCGACATTAACAACCTGTTATTACTTAGAAAGAAGACCAAATACATTATTCTGGACTTTAGGACCACCAAAAAGACCACTCCTCTACCGCTAATGATCAATGCAGAGGCTGTGGAGAGAGTTTCCAGCTTCAAATTTTTGGGAGTCACCATCGCAGAGAACCTGTCCTGGGCTGACAATGCTTTAGCTCTAACTGGTAAAGCACAACAACGCCTCTACTTTGAGAAAACTAAAGTGCTAACTAAAGTGCTAACCTCCCACAGAAGCTACTGGTTAACTTCTACAGATGCACTATAGAAAGCGTTCTGACCAATTCCATGATGGCCTGGTACAACAGCTGCACGAAGGCTACTAGAGAAGCCCTGCAGAGAGTTGTTAAAACAGCAGAAGCCATTATTGGCCCTGAACTACCATCACTGGAACTCTTGTATAATACTCGCAGCGTGAGAAGGGCCAAAATCATCATCAAGGACAACACTCACCCTGGAAATGCCTGGTTTGAGCTCTTTCCATCAGGTAAACGTTTTAGATCAATCCGCACACACACTGAAAAACAGCTTTTTTTCCCATCCGCCATAAATTTGATGAACTCTGAACCCTCTTTGAAATAATTAACACTGTGTACAAATTGTGTAAATATCTATAATACCTGGCATACTTGTATAATTTCTTCTCTTCCTTGTTACTATCACTATGTTCCCTATATGCACCGTGGGGTTGTCATGAAAAGTAATTTCGTTGTGTTACACAATGACAAAGTGAATTGAATTACCTTCTACAAGTACTCCTGCCTCTAGCCTAAAACTAGTACTTGGTAAAAGATCCGCCAGATATCCAGGTAACGTATTGTTTAAAGAGACTCCATAACAAAAATTGCATCCTGTTTTTTATCATCCTACATGTTCCAAAAGCTATTCTAATGTGTTCTGGCTAACTGCAGCACTTTCTATTATGACAGTCTCTGTAATAAATCAATGTATCTTTCCCCTGTCAGACTTGTCGGCCTGTGTCTGGAAGGCTGCCAAGTTCTTCAGTGTTGTGGTTCTGCTATGAACTCACCCTTTCTGGCCCCTCTATGCACACTGCCTGTGTGTTATTTAGATAAGAGAGAAGAGAGAAGCTGCTCTAATCAGCTGGATAAATCGTCCTCTGAGCTGGCTGGGCTTTCACATATTGAGGAATTACAAACAAGGGCAAAGCTGTTTGCAAGAGGAAAAGAGCAGCCTGAAACTTCAGTGCATGTGGGAAAGAAACACACAAATGATCTCTTGAGATTCAAAAGGAAAGCTGTATACAGCCTGCTTGTGTATGGATGTATTTTCTATGTGTGGACATACTGTACATCAACCTACTTCCTGTTTTGGTGGCCATTTTGTTTGTTTACAAACAAACTTTTTAAAACTGTTTTTAACCACTTTTAATGCGGCGAGGAGCGGCGAAATTGTGACAGAGGGTAATAGGAGATGTCCCCTAACCCCTTACTTTTGAGAGATTTTAACAATACAGATTCTCTTTAAAAGGGAATAAATATGGCAGCCTCCATATCCCTCTCACTTCAGTTGTCTTTTAAAATTCCTAAGCGTTAGCAGTTAAGAGATGCATTACATGTTACATACTATCTATCAACAAGATTGTAATATGGAAATTAGAGGAGTCGGAGTGGAGAGGTCAGAGGAATCCTAACCTGAGGAGTCGGAGGATTTTTGTACCGACTCCACAGCCCTGGAAAAATCAACCCGACACGGCAGGAAAATAAAATTGTGCGACTGCAAATGGTCCAGCTGTAGCGCACATTCCACCCACACCGAGGCAGAGGGGCAAAGCTGGCTGGAGATTGGGGGCCACTGCCACACAGATGTCAGGCAGACACGCTGCACGGGCCCCGGAACATGCGTCCCACAACACTCTTATCTGAAAGTTGTAAGAGTTTGAGAGCATAATCTAACTTTCCCAGTGTTGCATTACATACGGCCCAGAAATAGCTGCCCGCGCCCTGGCCTCCGGCTCTGTTGCCATGACAATGGGGCCACATTACTATAAATAGCCTGTCAGCCTGAAACCTTGTGAGAGATCATTGGAACACGGCCAGGCGGCAGAACAAAGATTCATCATTTAACGGCCCCCCCCCCCCCTCCTTCACCCAAACCCACAATACACCCTTTATACAAGCGCTAAATACAGGCAGCCTACTCCACAGCAGCCATTAGCCGGCGACGAGTGCTCCAACCGGCCTCTACAGACGCTCACTAACCTCCTGCAGCAACGATCACTGAACTCACAGACACTCACTAACCTGCAGCAATCACTGAACTCATAGACACTCACTAACCTGCAGCAATCACTGAACTCATAGACACTCACTAACCTGCAGCAATCACTGAACTCACAGACACTCACTAACCTGCAGCAATCACTGAACTCACAGACACTCACTAACCTGCAGCAATCACTGAACTCACAGACACTCACTAACCTGCAGCAATCACTGAACTCACAGACACTCACTAACCTGCAGCAATCGCTGAACTCACAGACACTCACTAACCTGCAGCAATCGCTGAACTCACAGAGACTCACTAACCTGCAGCAATCGCTAAACTCACAGACACTCACTAACCTGCAGCAATCACTAAACTCACAGACACTCACTAACCTGCAGCAATCACAGACACTCACTAACCTGCAGCAATCACTGAACTCACTAACCTGCAGCAATCACTGAACTCACTAACCTGCAGCAATCACTGAACTCACTAACCTGCAGCAATCACTGAACTCACTAACCTGCAGCAATCACTGAACTCACTAACCTGCAGCAATCACTGAACTCACTAACCTGCAGCAATCACTGAACTCACTAACCTGCAGCAATCACTGAACTCACTAACCTGCAGCAATCACTGAACTCACTAACCTGCAGCAATCACTGAACTCACTAACCTGCAGCAATCACTGAACTCACTAACCTGCAGCAATCACTGAACTCACAGACACTCACTAACCTGCAGCAATCACAGACACTCACTAACCTGCAGCAATCACAGACACTCACTAACCTGCAGCAATCACAGACACTCACTAACCTGCAGCAATCACTGAACTCACTAACCTGCAGCAATCACTGAACTCACTAACCTGCAGCAATCACTGAACTCACTAACCTGCAGCAATCACTGAACTCACTAACCTGCAGCAATCACTGAACTCACTAACCTGCAGCAATCACTGAACTCACTAACCTGCAGCAATCACTGAACTCACTAACCTGCAGCAATCACTGAACTCACTAACCTGCAGCAATCACTGAACTCACTAACCTGCAGCAATCACTGAACTCACTAACCTGCAGCAATCACTGAACTCACTAACCTGCAGCAATCACTGAACTCACTAACCTGCAGCAATCACTGAACTCACTAACCTGCAGCAATCACTGAACTCACAGACACTCACTAACCTGCAGCAATCACAGACACTCACTAACCTGCAGCAATCACAGACCTCACTAACCTGCAGCAATCACTGAACTCACTAACCTGCAGCAATCACTGAACTCACTAACCTGCAGCAATCACTGAACTCACTAACCTGCAGCAATCACTGAACTCACTAACCTGCAGCAATCACTGAACTCACTAACCTGCAGCAATCACTGAACTCACTAACCTGCAGCAATCACTGAACTCACTAACCTGCAGCAATCACTGAACTCACTAACCTGCAGCAATCACTGAACTCACTAACCTGCAGCAATCACTGAACTCACTAACCTGCAGCAATCACTGAACTCACTAACCTGCAGCAATCACTGAACTCACTAACCTGCAGCAATCACTGAACTCACTAACCTGCAGCAATCACTGAACTCACTAACCTGCAGCAATCACTGAACTCACTAACCTGCAGCAATCACTGAACTCACTAACCTGCAGCAATCACTGAACTCACAGACAATCACTAACCTGCAGCAATCACTGATGCAGGTTAGTGAGTGTCCGAGTTCAGTGATTGCTGCAGGTTAGTGAGTGAGTTCAGTGATGGTTGCTGCAGGAGGTTAGTGAGCGTCTGAGTTCAGTGGTAGGTTGTGCAGTTAGTGAGCATCTGTGCGTTCAGTGATTGATGCAGGTTAGTGAGTGTCTGAGTTCAATCACTGAACTCACAGATGCTCACTAACTGCACAACCTACCACTGAACTCAAAGATGCGCACTAACCTACAGCAATCACTGAAGTCACAGACGCTCACTAAACTTCTGCACAACCTACCACTGAAGCCTGGTTCACATCTATGTGCTGCGCTACAAAACCATAGTGTTACGTGCATTTCTGTGCATTGAGTTGTAATGCCCACATCAATCCAAGTGAATGGGTGCGTTTTTTAGCGAATAGAAGCGCATGCGGTTTTTTTTACCCCTAATTAAAAAAATAACATTTTAAAATGAAAACAAATCTTTAACAACTGCTACAAGCAGCAAAAAATGCTTTAAAAAAGTGCACCGCAGCACACTGCAACGTCCCCCAACACGCGTTTTTTTACCATGCGCTTTTACACTTTTTTGAATGCACCAGATGTGAATGAGGCCTGACACACAGACACTCACTAGACTCCTGCACAACCTAGCACTGAACACAGACTCTTGCTACGTTTCTGCACAACCTATCACTTAACAGAAGCTCGCTAAACTTCTATACAACCTACCACTTAACATGCAGATGCTCACGACTTCTACACAACCTACCACTGAATGGCCACACGTTACAATTTATTTTTGTGATTCAATTTGACCAATTCATTCAAATTTTTCAGTTAAGTGATGGTTTGAGAATAATTGTTAGGTTTAAAGAGAATCTGTAACGTCAAAACGTCCCCTGGGGGGTACTCACCTCGGGTGGGGGAAGCCTCAGGATCCTAATGAGGCTTCCCACGCCGTCCTCCGTCCCTCAGGGGTCTCGCTGCGGCCCTCTGTACAAGATTACGTCATTATTTACCTTCCCGGCTCCTGCGCAGGCGCTCTGACGGCTCCGAAGTAGGCGGAAATACCCAATCGCCGTCGGGTCTGCTATACTGCGCAGGCGCAAGTTTCCGGCGCCTGCGCAGTAGAGCAGACCCGACTGAGATCAGGTATTTCCGTCTACTTCGGAGCCGAAAGCAGCCACAGGGCCGCTGGAGTCAGCAAAGGTAAATATTGAATTGACAGTCGGGTCTGCCGCCGGCTGTTCGGAGGGCTGCAGCGAGACCCCCGTGGGACAGAGGACGGCGTGGGAAGCCTCAGTATCCCGAGGCTTCCCCCACCCGAGGTGAGTACCCACCAGGGGAGGTTTTTGATGTTACAGAGTCTCTTTAACACACTTACACGTGTTGAAGATTGCCGTAGTTTGTGGGGGAGGAGGGGGGGGGGGGGGGGACTATTGTAAATGTAAAAAAAAAGCTGGTTAGAAAACCCTTCTGCATTGCAACCTTTCACTCAACTCAACTTTTTGATCATTTTGCATTTTCATTATTTTCCACAAATACACTTTCTACATTTTCATGATATATTGCATCTCTGGTGATTGTAAAGATATTGATAGATAGACACATTGCTGCTTATAGAGGGATATAACATTTTTCAATATTTTCTACCATCATTCTCTGTTTAGCATTACAATTACCACTGCACACCACATTGCTACTTACAGGGGTATGTAACATCGCTGTACATCTATCAGTATCTCCTGCCATCATCTTTCTCTGTTTAGCATCACAATTAGGCCTGAACGATTTTAGTAAAAAATTGAATTGAGCGATTTCTGTTTGAAACGGATTTAAATTCCCGATTTCCTTCAAATCAAGCTTTGTTCCACCTCTGTCCCCCTGTCTCTCTTTGTGCCCCCTTTGCCTCTTTATGCCTCCTCTGGGTCTCTCTTGCCCCCTTTGTGTGTCTGTGCCTGCTCTGTTTCTCTGTGCCCCCTCTGTCTCTCTTTGTGCTCCCTTTGTGTGTCTCCCTGTGCCCACTCTGTCTGTGTGTGATCAAGATTGCCACTTTGACGATTCCAAAATTGTGATCTTGGTGATTTGCGACCCGGCGGATCGCTGAAAACCAGTCTTATCACCCGAACGATAGTCTGTACACACGCCGGATTTGACGTGCGAACGACGGAACGTTCAAACGACGGGTCGTTCGCAAAAATCAGACGTGTGTATGGGCCTTTAAATTCGATTTATCTTTCAGGCCTAATTACAAATGTTCACTGATCACCACATTGCTACTTACAAGGGAATTGTAACACCTCTGTACATCTATCAGTATGGCCCAGTGCACACCAAAACCGCTAGCAGATCGTCAAAACGCTAGCGGTTTTGGGAGCAGAGAGCAGATATTTGGCCGGGTGCACACCAAGCGGATTTTGTATGCGATCCACCAGCCGCATCAGCCAGTGAAAACGCTTGGCTATTGTATTTCAATGTGTGGTGCACACCGGCGGTTTGAGGTTTTTTTTTAGCAAACCGCAAACGCGCAGCAGGAGGCGCGTTTGCGGCTTGGCAAAAACCTCAAACCGCCGGTGTGCACCATCCCATTGCAATACATTAGCCAAGCATTTTTCCAGGCGGATGCGGCCGGCGGATCGCTCCAAAAACCGCTCGGTGTGCACTGGGCCTATCTCCTGCCATCAGTCTCTGTTTAGCATTACAATTGCCACTGATCACCACATCACTACTTACAGGGGGATGTAACATCTCTGTGCATCTATCAGTATCTCCTGCCATCATTCTCTGCTTAGCATTATAATTCCCACTGATCACCACACTGCTACTTACAGGGGGATGTTACACCTCTGTATATCTATCAGAATCTCCTGCCATCATCAGTCTCTTTTTAGCATTACAATCGCCACTGAACACAACATCGCTATTTAATATTTCATTTAACATTTTACTGCTGCCGCTCATGGATATCTGTTTATTAATTAACCACTTAATGACTGAGGGTTTTTCCCCCTTGTGGACCAGAGCAATTTTCACCTGTCAGCGTTCCTCCCTTTCTTTCGCCAATAACTTAATTACTACTAATCACAGTGTAATGATCTATATCTTGTTTTTCTCACCACTAATTAGGCTTTCTTTGGGAGGTACTTATGCCAAGCATTATTTTATCCTAAATGCATTTTAACATGAAGAAAAAAAAAAATGAAAAAATGCATTATTTCAGTTTTTGGCAGTCCCGATTTGATCGGGACTGTACCGATTTGGGGGGCCCCTCCCGCCATCCCGCGCTGCCCCCCTTCTGTCCCGGCCGCTGGGCAGAGAGAAGGAAAAAAAATTGATCGAGGCACCAGCCCCGGGGATCTGCATGCGGGATGGATTGCCGCCGCTATTTATTTCTCCCTCCCTCCTAATGTGTCCCCGGCTTCCCCCCGCACAGTAATATGGGCAGCGGAGCGGGCAGCGAGTCTTACCACTGCCTCTCCGCTGCGTACCGGGATCTCCTCTGATCTTCTCGCTTCCTGTGACGTCACAGGAAGCGAGAAGATCAGAGGAGATCCCGGTACGCAGCGAAGAGGCAGTGGTAAGACTCACTGCCCGCTCCGCTGCCCATATTACTGTGCGGGGGGGAAGGGGACACTGGGGGACACATTAGGAGGGAGGGAGAAGGATAATGATGGCGGCGGCGGCCATACATGCCGCATACCGGGCGGGCTGGTGCCTCGATCGGCTTTTTCCCCCCCCTCTCTCTGCCTGGCCACCCCCCTCCTCCTCCTCACCACCACCACCCCGGCACCCTCCCATTTGGGAGTAATTTAATAACAAAATTATTAAAAAAAAAAAAAAACTTTTTTTTCCCCTGGGGTGGGCGTGGCTAGGGGGTTGGGGGCGTGGCCAGGGGTGTGGCCTAATTGTCCCGTTTTGGGACATTGAAATGTTGGGAGGTATGATTATAGTGTTAAAATAAAACCACCTACTGTGGATAAAAGCCACACATTTTATTTGCCCATTTGTCCTGGTTATTGCAAAGTTTAAAAAATGTCCCTAGTACAACGTATGGCGCCAATATTTTATTTGAAAATAAAGGTCCATCACTAATTACAAGTCCACAAATTAAAAATTAATAGTAATATACCGCCTTGACATACTTTATTAAAAAGTTCAGTCCCTAAGGTGTGGGAGGGAAAAAGTTAACTATAAAAGTCAGTGTGGGGATTATTAAACAAAAATGAATTTTGGTGTAATATACGTTTTGGCCACAATATGTTCTCAGTCGTTTCCGATTCACGTAGGTAAGCACGTGAATCGGAAGTAATGCGTAGCAGTGTAACAGGAAGATACAATGAATGCCTTCACTGAATTGGGGACTTAGATTTATGCGGTCCCATTAACTTCCCCTCTAAGCGGCGGTGCGTGCGGGCAAACGGGAGCGAGTTCGCCGCTGCAGACTTATTCACGGCCCTGGTGCATCCTGTGAACTTTGCAGGGCTGTGAATAAACTGCACGGCGTGCATCAAGTAGTTAAAATAAATCAACAAAGTACAATACAGTTACATATCACTCTACCCAACACTAACTTTTGCATATACAGACAGTCCCCTGTTAACTAACAGACATAGATGCATGTCATGAGGCAAAAACATGCCTCTGCGTCCCATCTGCCCACCTCAGTTTCTCTTTAAAATCTCCTAGAATGGAACTGGTTGTTAGTAAGTAGGGGTCTGTTTGTACATTATTTTCAAATCACAATATTTCCTTTGATTGTATTACACACCCCCCTTTAATAATGGCATTTTTTTTTTTGCTTATACAAAGTTTGGTATGTACTAAATAGTTACATACAATTTACTCAGATTAAATAAAAATTTAGATCAGTTACTACCTGGGAAGATATGCCGCTGGATCGTTTCACTGCTTGATTCAGCAGTCAATTCTCTTATCTTCCGCTCGTTTTTCTTATCTTTTTCCATTCACTGCTATCTGGAATCGAGCAGCAAAACGATTGGGCGGGAGATCGGACATGTCGTACATTATCTAGCGAGCCATCTTAATGGCTCAAAAACGAGTCGTGGATACCCAGCATGAGAATGGCTTAGAATATTGGGCCGTAATTGCCCCATATAAGCGAACCTCCCAGCCACAAGAGTGCGATAAGGGCACAAAGAAGCGCGACTGAAGAAAGTTACCAGCTAAACCTAGGAGACAGCAAGGTGCACACGGCCTGGAGGGGGCTGGAGGAAGCCTCAGGTAAGTATAAAGGAATTTATTTCATCTCAGGTTCACTTGCACAAAAACCGAAGGAAAATAGAAAGAAATGTACCCTGTATGTATTTAGAGAGCTTAGCCTAATCACAATTTGTGATTAGACACAGATGAGGGGAAATTTAATCTCTAACCTATGTCAACTGACTGCCACGGCAGAGCTGCTAATTTGTAAACACAGGGCGTTAACCCTTTGTTTACTTCCATGAAAGCAGGAACTGCAGATTTATTGCAGGATTGGTATCAGCTGTAACAAAGAAAATGTTGTCAAAGGACAACTGAAGTGCGAAGGATATGAAGGCTGCCATATTTATTTACTTATAAGTATTACCAGTTTGCCTGGCTATCCCTGCTGATGCACGGCCTCTAATACTTTTAGGCAGAGCCCTTGCACAAGCATGCAGCAGATCAGGTGTTTGTGACATGGTCAGATCTGACAAGATTAGCGGCATGCACGTTTCAGGTGTGCGATTCAGACACTACTGCAGCCAAATAGATCAGCAGGACTGCCAGGGAACTGGTATTGTTTAACATGAACGCTACAGCTGTCCTTTAAAGAGAAACTCCGACCAAAAATTTAACTTTATCCCAATCAGTAGCTGATACCCCCTTTTACATGAGAAATCTATTCCTTTTCACAAACAGACCATCAGGGGGCGCTGTATGACTGATATTGTGGCGAAACCCTCCCACAAGAAAAGTTCGAACTTTTGGCAGTTTCCTGTCTGGGAACCTTGCTGCATTGTGGGAAATGGCTGTTTACAGCGGTTTCCAACTGCCAAAAAACATGGAGCAGCTACATCACATGCCAACAGTAAAATGTTCACTGGAGTTCCTCTTTAAAGGTTATGATTATTTATTGCATTTATAAAGCGCCAACATATTAACGCAGCGCTGAATAAAATTATTATGTTGCTCATCTTTTAGAGCAGGGCTGTGGAGTCTGAGCAATTTTGGGTACCCGGAGTAGGAGTTGGAGTTGGTTGTTTCATAAACGGAGGAGTCGGAGTTGGGAAGATTTTTGTACCGACTCAACAGCCCTGTTTTAGAGGAGACAGTAAGTTCTGAGTTTAGGTCTGCTTTAAGTTTTTCTGAACATTCCCCACAAAGTATGTTACAGATCTTGTTCTGCTGCTACTATGGCTGTGGAGTCAGTTTCATCAAGTGAGGAGTTGGATGATTTTTGTACTACCAACTCCAGGTACCCACAAATGGCTCTGATTCCTGAATGCCGACTCCACAGCCCTGGCTGCTACTAATTGAATTAATTTAGGGATAACAGAATACCAAAGTGCATGCTATAGTGGACTAATAAAGGGAATCGGACGTGAAAATAAACATATAAGTTAATTGTATGTGTAGTACAGCTAAGAACAGTCTCATATTGTTTCCAGTACATGAAGAGATGAAAAACTTCAGTTATCTGTGCAAAAGATGCTTCTTTGAACTCTCTGACCAAACAGGTCAGATAAGGTTTTTTTAATGCAGAGGAGTTCAAAGGGTCATTAGCTCAGCTCTGTTTCATAGTTTAAAATACAGTGTGTATTTTGTATGACAGAATGATGCAATGTTATTTTAAAAAAAGCTATATAAATGAACATAAAAATTAGACTTTGCTAATGTTCTATTAATTATCCGTACTTCACATTCATTACCTGATACTTTTTTTTGTCCGCTTCAGTGTTAGGTGATGGATTTGGAAAGGGCTCTGGACTGTCAAGCGGTCACAACTCTACCTACTTAACCACTTAAGACAATTGGACGTTTATAAACGTCCAGTGTATTTGTGGAGAGCGCACCACTAGGTTATTACTAAATGAGGCACATAGGGTAGGATTTTAACCGTGACAAGTTGTAGAATACATTTTGGTGGGTCTTAAACTTGGACACATCACATAAAAAATAGGTACGGACAAAATCAATCCAACAAACTCCTTTTCAAACATTATGATCAAATTTGGGAAAGCTTTGGAAAAACTACAAGAGACGTGTGGTAAGCGATAAGTAGTAGAATTGAGTTCAGAAAGTTTTAGGGTAGAGGCTCATGCCTTGTGTATTCTTTTTACACACACTGAATCAAAGGCAAATAAATTTTTGCATATTCTATACAAAATTATAAAGACTTGTAAAAAGAAAACAAAAGTGAAAGAACATGAAACATATTGCTACCTTAGGAACTTGGCTTTTTAAAATATGTATGCCATGTTGGTATATTACTATTATTTTTGCAAATAAGGTCTTCTAATCATCAATAGTGTACAATGAGAAAGCAAAAAATGAAACAGGAAAAAAACAAAAGACACCTTTATCTCCAAATACAATATTGTCACCATACATTGTGCTAGGAACAAAATCTAAATGTTATAACCAGAATGAATAAGCAAATAAAATGTGTGGGTTTAAATTATAGTTAGCACAGTTTATTGTAAAGCTATAATGGATGTAAATGGAGAAATCGCGTTTTTCGTTTTTTTCCCCCTTACCCTTTAAAATGCATTGAAAATAAGGTATTTACTAAACAAAATTATCACACACTAAAAGCCAAATTTGGCCTGAAAAAAACTCCCCAATATATAGCTAATTTAGGTGTGGATAGTAGTAATAAAGTTATTGGTAAATGAAGGGGAGCAGTGCTGATATGTGAAAATTCGTTTGGTTCTGAGGTGGTTAAAGTGTACCAGAGACTCTTCCTCCAGCCCCATACGCTCGGATCACTTGCACGCCGCCAGCCTCAGTCCTCTCCAGCTCTGGTACCCTAACTTCGGCCAGTCTGAGGGAGCACACTGCACATGCTCAGACTGGCCGCAACTGGCTGAAGTTACAGGACCTGGTACTGGAGCTGAAAAAGGCGGAGGACAGCGGCGTGAGAGCAATCCAGGTAAATGGGGTTGGAGGAAAACCTAGGTTTGTATAAATCTTTAACATTAGTTTGTCTCTGGTTTACTTTAAAAGCGTAATATAACCCTGCATTTCAACTTTGCTCTAAAACATTATTTACAGTATATTATATGCAACTAGCATTTTTTTTTTACTAGACCAGCATTGGAAGGGTTACACAGAGCTTTAAAATTCCTGGAGATTTCTGCAGACGCATCCGAAGCGGACATAGATACATTTATGTAAACAAAATGTATCTAAGTGTTGAATGTGACTCACTCTCTCTCACTGAGAAGGAGCTGGAGGACAGCCAGAGTGTGTAACATTTCTCAATAGATACATTTGACTAAATAGAATGTAACAATCTGAACTTCTGCATCTCTCCACGGAACTTTAAACCTCTGTGTTTAACCCTTCCAATGCTGGTCTAGAAAAAAAAAATGCTTTTTGCATTTAATATGCTGTAAATAATGTTTTAGAGCAAAGTTGAAATGCAGGGTTATATTCCGCTTTAAGTGGGCTGTTAGTCCCAAAAATTAGACTTCTGTTCCACCCCACTCTCCCCCCAAACATGTCCTGAAGGTAATGAGCAAGTACAGCGGCAAGGGTAAACAATCACATTGCCAGGATACAATCACCGCATGTACTACTTCCCTTCTTCCTGTTCTTGCGTACCATTTCCCTGTAACAGTGTACAGGGGATAGTGTTACAGGAAGATGGAAGGCAAGAACAGGAAGAAAGAAGTAGTAAGTAGTACAGGTGCAGGACCCTCGGCAAGTGAGTATGTGTTTACCCCCACCGCTGCCCCCCCACTTCCACCTGGCTACCTATACTGGCTACATCTATTCCTTGCTACCTATGCTTGGGCACCTATACCTGGCTACCCATACAGGGTGGGCGAGGGAGTGGAGCTCTGAAAACCGTGCTGGAGATTAGAACGCTATCGGTGCTGCCATAGGACTTAATAGTAATTACAGCTACAGCGATGCTCAGTGAGTAATTTGGGTGCAATCAAAAGAGAGCACAAATTACCAGGGCTGTGGAGTCTGTACAAAAATCTTCCGACTCCTCACTTTATGAAACCACAACTCCAACTCCGGGTGCCCAAAATTGCCCCGACTCCAACTCTGACTCCACAGCCCTGCAAATTACTATAAAAACACTTTAATTCAGCCACCAGCAATAGCTGGAAGCCGAACTACATCTTTTCCACTATCCATGGCGACCTGGATAGGGAATAGAATTTAACGCCGCCAGGAATTTTGCAGGAGCAGTTTTACAGCTTTACTCTGTGCACAAATCTCTCCCGGTGGCTTAATCATATGTATGCTGAGGGAGTGGGACACCAGGGCTGTAGAGTCGGTCCAAAAATCCACCGACTCAGACTCCTCAGTTTAGGATTCCACCGACTCCGACTCCTCTAATTTGCATATTACAATTTTGTTGATTAAAAGTATGTAACATGAAATTCGTCTCTTAACTGCCAACGCTTAGGAATTTTACAAGACAACTGAAGTGAGAAGGATATGTAGACTACTATATTTATTCCCTTTAGACTAAAACTAGTCCTTGGTAAGAGTACTTGTAAAAGGTACAAACCGAAACAAAGAACATCTATCAGGCCCTAGGCAATGTAAGTGTGGGTACATGTAAGAATGATGTGCAGGTACTCTGCAGGGGAATGAGGAGATTGTAAACAGACAACACCTCTGTGTTCAATGTGCACAGCATTCTCAGTGGATTCCCTGCAGCTCTGTGGGGAGTGCATATGTAGAGTATAGTACTACTGTGTAACAAAGTAAACCTGAGACAGATGAAATTCAAGTTTTATACAGACCTGGGGCTTCCTCCAGCCGCCTTCAGGATAATCAGTCCCTCGTTGTCCTCCTCCACCACCTGGATCTTCTGCTATGAGTCCAGGTACTTGACAGTCGGGCGTAGTGCGCATGCACACACTCCGCCGCCAGGAGCATACTACACCTGTGCAGCACTATTGCGCAGGTGCAGAATGTTTCTGGCTGTGGGAGCGGCATGCGGCCGGACAGCGCTGACTGGCTGAATTACCAGGACTCCTAGCAGAAGATCCGGGTGGTGGAGGACAGCGAGGGACTGATTAGCCTGAAGGGGGCTGGAGGAAGCCCCAGGTATGTATAAAACTTTACTTTTCATCCGTCTCAGTTACCCTTTAATTTGTAGTCACCAAACCAAATTTTAACAACAGATCAAATTATTTGATTTCATCAGCAAAGGGAGTGCATACATTTGTATAAATCAGCATCAATGCAGAATTATTTCCATCTCGTTGACCATCTCTATTAGTGACACAGCTACACATCAGGCTTTATTCTTACAGCATAGATGTTATTTAGTATATATAAGAGATTCCTGTGTACACATCATATATACAGTCACAATCAGATATGTATATCGGACCTTAAAAATACGGGGACTGCTTTATTGAAGCAGCACAAGTAACTAATTTTGGTTTATTTCATTTTTGTGGACTAAGCACAGCTATTACTGTATATATACATTATTTTTAATGACTATTATCTGAGAAATAGAACATTTTATCATATTTTCTATTTTAATTACAGTTACAAATTCATTAGGAGTCGGTGCATTTTTTCCCGACTCCGACTCCAGGCACCCAAAATTGCCCGACTCCACAGCCCTGTGGGACACATCTGGTTAACATACTGGGGTGGGCTTACATTAATGTAAGGGGGAGACCTGGGTCCAAATAATTGTGCAATACTGTGGAATTTTTTAAAGACTTATACCGTGAACATTCATACTGTTGCAACCCCAGTGTGCAGTTTGAGTTGGCAGTCTGCAATATCTGTGTGCGGAATAGACTTGTTTCAGATAAATCTCTAGTAAAGTCGTTTCTGCGAGGCTGGTTGTGCGTTTCCATGACTTTTGTCTGATGTGTTTATGTTCCTCTACACAGGGAACCATCGCCTGATCTCAGTGTCTAGCATACTGGTATCCTAGCAGAGCAGTGAATTTCTCCAGGAAACAAGGACCCCCCTCCCCACAGGAGCGAACAGCAGTCAGTGAATTCACTCGCTAACATCCAAAATGACCAAAAACTGTGTATAAATCAGGGCGACCTCAGAAAGATTAGAGAAACAGTACAGAATCAGCACACAGGACCATGCTGGGCTATACATGGCTCAGGCACATTCAGCTGCTGGTGCACCACATGTCCCAGCATGCCTGGCAGCATCCACACACATCAGGCAGGGGACCATGCCGCACAGGACGATAGTCATTCCCCTGCAGCCTGAAGAGCTCTGTCATGTGCAAGTCACACTGGATCCGCCCTTTCCTCCATGACACAAGGCCCAGCCCCCTCTGCTGCAGCCAGGCTAAAAATAGCACGCTGCTCCCAGTTTACACAAGGAGGGGCCGCTCCACGCACTGCATGGGAAGCCAGCACTCGTCTCACACAATCCAGGAATACCCCGCACCGCCTGCTGGGGAGCACCACGCAGGGGGGACCTCACACCAAACAGGAGTGTCACACTGGGGACCCCAAACCACATAGGAGCACCAACCGTGGGGGGCACCGGACCACATGGGAGCACTATACAGGGGGCGCACAGGAGCACTGCACACGGGGGACACTGGACCACACGGGAGCGCTATGCATGAGGGACAACGGACCAAACGGAAGCACCATACAGGGGGACCCCAGACCATACGGGAGCACCATGCATAGGGGATACCGGACAATACGGGAGCACTATACAGGGGGACACCAGACCATAGAAGCACTGCACACGGGGGACACTGGACCACACAGGAGCGCTAAGCATGATGGACCTCAGACCATACAGGAGCACCATACGGGGGACCCCATACCATACGGAAGCACCACACATGGGGATACCGGATCACACAGGAGTGCTATAGATGGAAGTCACAATGGAGCAGGGCCGTGCTCCAACATCACATGAAGCAAGAACTGCCCATCACGTCACACAGCCACATGTGAGGTTACCAATGATGCCATTTGGTCAGAAGGTGAATTGTGTGCAAAGCTCAGAAACTGTACATTTGCTTGAATGGACAATGTTCAAACGATGAGTGCAATGGAGTCTAACTCCATCCAAATGTCTGTGTGAAGCGGCCCTAGGGCTGCTGGGCCACCTTCAAGGCGGAAGTCTGACTGACTGCCATCACTGCATACCTTCATCATGACATCATACTGTGTAGCCCTCTAAATAAAATCTACCCACTTACTAATTATTGACACTGGAAGATAGGACAAGAGAGTTGCACAGCAAATGTGGTACTATGGAGGTGCCCCAAAGTGACATCCAACCACTGCTATCCTCGTTAAAATCGCAATGTGAACCTCACTAATCACATGAACAATTGTGCCACATCATAAAGAACATGGGGCAGAGTGTGATCGTGCGTTGGATATCATAATATTTAGTGGAAGAGGGCTTAAATGACACTTGTAAGAAGATAGAGATATCAAAATAAAAAAGTTACCTGGGGCTTCTACTGGCCCCCTGCAGAAGTCCTGTGCCCATTCCATGCTAAACTGATCCTCCGGTCCTTCACCGTGGACCACTTTCGTTATCACCTACTTATGTCAACCGCCACTGTGCCCTGGCCACGCGCTTCCTTGTTCGCGCTGCTGTCGCAGGGAGCATCATGAGCAGTACGAGAAAACCTCGTACTGAGCAGTATGTTCCCAACGACAAACGAGGAGACATGTGGCCAGGGCCGTGCAAACGCAGTGGGCGGTGACATGCTGAGCTGCGGCAGGGGCCCAGAGGATCGTTTTGTCCCAAGACGGGCACAGGATGTCTGCAGGGGGCCAGTAGAAGCTCCAGGTAAGTTAAACACCTTTTTTAACCACTTACAGGTGAAAGTGTATAACAATACAGGTGTTTTTTTTTTTTTGCCAAGTCAGTTCCATAGGTGATCCTTTAATAAGAATGTACAGTAATAGGACAGCATGGAGGATTCCATCTTAAAGTGAACCTCCAGACTAAAAATAGACTCAGCAGCACTGAAAAGGCCTGGTGTTTCTTTAAAAGTTTCACAGCATCATAACTTTGTTTCTCTTATACAAGCCTCATTTTTATCTGCACAGAAGATGCTGTGCAAAGCATGATGGGATTTCTGATGTTCTCGTTCTGCTGTTTATTTTTTATTTTTTTTACATTTTGAATTTGACATTTTAAGCCTATCGCGCGCAACTGGGAGGGGTGATCAGGACACAGGACCGTTGGAACTGTGTCTCCTGCTCCTTCTACCTCAACCAAAAAGATGGCTGCCCCCATGACAAAGATGGCAGCCCCCATGAATCACAAACATTTGCCTGTTCTTTTAAAACAGGGTGGGTAAAAGATTTTATTACCTATCTATTCTTAACATAACTAATGTAACTTAATGACAGTATGTTTGATTAGGCTGAAGTTCACCTTTAAGGCCTCAGAGGTGCTGCATGGACAGAGCTGCCCAGAGCACTCAAGTCACAGTGACAGATACCAGCTACAGTCATCAGTGGGATTGCTGAATATGCCAGCTATTCGCAGAGGCTGTGCCAATGCAAAGACACCACAATTCAGTAACAATACATGCTATTGTCCCTGTCACATGTGTTACCTCCTACCACAGCCCCCATTCATCTGCACTCCAGACACTGAAAGGGGAGCTTGTGTACCGGCCCTGCAACACACTGCTATACACGCTGCAGAGTGCGCAAATCTGTGCAGACACCTTCCATACACAATGCAACCCTACACAGCTCGCAAAACTGTGCAGAGACACCTTCCATAGGCCCTGCAACGTAACGCTATACATACTGCAGACTGCGCAAATCTGTGCAGACACCTTCCATACACAACGCAACACACTACACAGTGCGCAACACTGTGCAGAGACACCTTCCATACACAATGCAATACACAATGCAACCAGGGCTGTGGAGTCGGAGCAATTTTTGGGTACCTGGAGTCGGGAAAAAATGCACCGACTCCAACTACTAATGAATTTTAACTGTAATTAAAATAAATATGATCAAATGTTCTAGTTCTCAGACCATAGTCAATTTATATATACACAGTAATAAAAACAAAGTTTGCTTTCCTAAAACAGAAAGAATTTGCAACAATTCAGGTTGGAGTGAGCTTGAGATGTCTCCCAGAGCAACACTGCTGAATATATGCAAATTAACCACTGTACCCTTAGGAGCTAAACACACCTCCAGAACCGCTGGAATGCAATGATGTGTCAGCTACAGAGCCATAATAATCAAACATGCAGACTGTTGCTCTGGGAGACATCTCAAGCTCACTCCAACCTGAATTATTGCAAATTCTTTCTGTTTTAGGAAAGCAAACTTTTGTTTTTCTTAACATCTTAGTAAGGGGGCTTTTAGGACCATTGTAGTCCCTTACACACTCCAATGAGTTCTGGGTCACCATGAGCTTGCTGGTTAGTCTATATACAGTTATAACTGCTTAGTCCACAAAAATGGAAAAAAAAAATAGTTACTTGTGCTGCTTCAATAAAGCAGTCCCCGTATTTTTTAAGTCAGATATACATATCAGATTGTGACTGTATATATGATATGTACACAGGAATCTCATCTATACTAAACAACATCTATGCTGTATGAATAAAGCCTGATGTGTAGCTGTGTAACTAATAGAGATGGAAATAATTTTGCGCTGATGCTGGTTTATGCAAATTTATGCATTCCCTTTGCTCATGAAATCAAATAATTTGATATGTTAAAATTTTAGTTATATGCTCCATTGTATTGCCTGAAGAAGTGCCTGAAGAAGTCTGATAGACCCACGAAACGCGTTGCAACCTTTTCAGAGTGTGTGAATAACTTTTTTTGTGCTTTATACCAACAACTTTCTTGTGTCTGCATTGAAGGGGTAAGTCCATCACTACCCACTTAATTTTAAACGTTTTTAAGTATTGTTTTACTCTTTTGGCGCCTCTTTACTGCTTCACGACCACTGAGAAGGTTGTGCACATTTAATACAGAGGTGTTGTCTATCACCCATAAACCTGGTTCAGATTGTACATGAAGAATGTGGAATGGAGGAGGAATCCCCTCATTCCCCTGTAGAGTACCTGCACATCACTCTTACGTGTACCCACAGTTACATTGCCTAGGGACTGATAGATGTTCTTTGTTTTTGTCTGTACCTTCTACAAGTACCCTTACCAAGGACTAGTTTTAAAAGTATTACAGGCAGAATATCGCCAGATGTCAAGGTAACTGATATTGTTTAAAAGGGAATAAACATGGCAGCCTCCATATTCCTCTCACTTCAGTGGTCTTAAATTCCTAAGCGTTGGCAGTTGAGATGCATTTCATGTTACATACTTTCAATCAACAAGATTATAATATTGAAATTAGAGGAGTCAGAGTCGAGGAGTCTGAGTTGGTGGAATCCTAACCTGAGGAGTCAGTGGATTTTTGTACCAACTCCACAGCCCTAATTGCAACACACTTCGCACTGCTCAAAACTGTGCAGACAACTTTTATAGGCCCTTCAACATAACACTATACACACTACGCAAATCTGTGCAGACACCTTCAATACACTACACACTGCGCAAAACTGTGCAGAGACACCTTCGTTAGGCCCTGCAACATAACGCTATACACACTGCAGACTGTGCAAATCTGTGCAGAGACACCTTCCATAGACCAGAACAAAGAGGCCCTGCAACACAACACTATAAAACTTCGGAGTGTGCAAAACTGTGCAGAGACCCATTCCATACACCTGGAGAGGGAGGCCCTGTAACAATGCTCTACACACTGCAGGGTGCGCAAATCTGTGCAAAGATCTGAAGGGAGATTGCCTGCAATACAATGCTATACACACACTGCGGAGTCAGCAAAACTGTGCAGAGACCCATTCCACACCCCTGTAAGGAGAGGCCCTGCAACACAACGCTGTACACACTGCTGAGTGCGCAAATCTGTGCAGACACCAGCCATACCCCTGGAGAGAGAGGACCTGCAATAACACTATACACACTGCGCAAATCTGTGCAGAGACCCATTCCATACACCTGGAGGGAGAGGCCCTGCAATACAACCAGGACTGTGGAGTTGGGGCAATTTTTGGGTACCTGGAGTCGGGAAAAAAAAAAATGCACAGACTCCGACACCTAATGAATTTAAACAGTAATTAAAATAGAAAATATGACAAAATGTTCTATTTCTCAGATAAGTCATCATAAATTATATACAGTAATAGCTGTGCTTGGCCCACAAAAATGAAATAAACCAATAGTTACTTGTGCTGCTTCAAAAAAAGCAGTCCCCATATTTGTAAAGTCAGGTATACAGGGGTTGGACAAAATAATGGAAACGCCTAACATTTTGGCATCATAATCTTTGAACATGTTTTAAGCAATTAAAACTTGAAAAATGTTAATTTTTTTGGTTTATTTTTGTTATTTTATATGTTTAATTAAAATAAAATTGTTCTTTAAAATTTAAACCAAAGTTGGTTATAATTTATAAAAATGGCAGATCTCAGACTTTCTAAAAGGCCAAATTGTTGGTGCTCATATGGCAGGCGCTACTGTAACAAACTGCCTGAATGCTTGGCATTTCTAGAGGTACTGTCTCAAAAGTAATGACTGAAAGAAGGAAAAAAACGTCCTCAGCAAAGGCAAAACACAGTCGTGGCTGAAAGTTGAAGTTGTCTGTGGGAGACTGTCGGACTCTAAGGGCTCTTTTCCACTATGAAATGCGATCGCGTTTCAATTTCCACCATGCGATTGCGCTACTATACTCATAGTCCAGCTCAATCGCATACAAAACGCGGCAGGACGACGATTGCGCTTTGACCAAAATCGCATCGCAATCGGATAGCACTAATGGAAATTGCTGCTGCAGTTTCCATTAGTTTAATGTACCTTGCGATTTGCGATCAGAAGCAAATCGCAGGCTAGTGGAAAAAGGCCCTAAATCAAATTGTTAGTAAAGCTCGCAAGACCACAGCTCCTAAAATCACTGCAGAGCTGAACTAACACCTACAGAACCCAGTTTCCACAAAAACTGTTTGTCGGGAGCTGCACAAATCTGGATTCCACGGAAGAACTGCAATTAGAAAACCTCTGCTCTCAAAGAAAGGTTTCAAAGAGTTTAGAGTTGTGTAGAAACCACCAGAATTGGTCCCTCAAGCAGTGGAAAAATGTGATTTTTCTCTGACGAATCATTTACCTCATTTCCAACCTCCGGCCGAGTGTACATTTGGAGACAGCCGAAAGAAGCATTTCATCCAGACTGCCTTCTCCCAACCGTAAAACATGGCAGGGGTTCTGTGATGATCTTGTGTGCCATTTCTTGGAAATCCACTGGGCCAATGATTTCCCTTCAAGGAAGAATTAACAGCCGAGACTATTTAGGAATTTTGGGCGACCAAGTTCATCTTATGGTTCAAGAACGGTTTCTGGAGGGGAATGCCATCTTTCAAGATGATAATGCCCCAATCCATACAGCTAGAATTGTTAAAGAATGGCACGAGGAACATTCTAATGAAGTTGAGCATCTCAACCGGCCACCACAATGCCCAGACCTCAACATTGAGCATTTATGGTCATTAGAGATTCAAGTAAGAAATCTATTTCTGCCGCCATCGTCTCTAAAAGAACTGGAGGGTGTTTTAACTGAAAAATGGGTTAAAATTCCTTTGGAAACAATTCACAATTTGTATGAATCAAAGCCTCGGAGAATTGAGGCTGTAATTCCCACAAAAGGTGGACCTACACCATATTAAAATATATTTTGCTGATTTTCAAGGTGTTTACATTATTTTGTCCAACCCCTGTACATATTGGATTGTGACTGTATATATGATGTGTACACAGGAATCTTTTATATATACTGTGACAATCCAGATCTGCTCCCGTTAGCGTACGCAGGAAGTACGGGCGCAGACGGACAACGAGACCGGTTGCTGGATCATCACTTTGTTGGCAGTGGTGGGATAGCACACCCCAAAACCAGGCATAACCAGCTTTTGGGAAATCAGAGTGCAAATATCTGACAAACTCAGTCTTTGCAACCAGAATAATAAGACAGTGGTCACTAAGTTTCCTGTCTTGCAGAACCAAAGTTCTGGGCACCAAACGGTACACATAGATAGCGAATAGATTGGTCTACATTTCCTAACTTTTTCTTTGCTATATCCTACTCTTCTCTTCTGAATGTCTGATTCAGTTCAGGATCACCCAAATTGGTCAGTTCCTGACTTGCAAGCCCTCTGCGAATCGTACGGCATTGCTGATTGCAACACAAACAAGGATGAGCTGGTGGCATTACCCCAGAGATGGAATCTTTGTCGCCACCTTGCTTATTTCCTATATTCCCTGCAATCCTGATACCCCTGGAGTGGTTGCCAAACCTGACCGGCGAGGATCTGCGCATATACCAGGAGTTCCAAGAATTTCAGCGCCAGCAGGAGGCAGAGGAGCTCCAGCGTGAAGCAGAGCACCAAGAGTGGCTGCGGCAGTTTGATCTCCAGGCCAAAGAGCGACGACGCCAGTTTGATCTCCAGGCCAAAGAGCGACGACGCCAGTGGGATCTCCAGGCCAAAGAGCGACGACGCCAGTGGGATCTCCAGGCCAAAGAGCGACGACGCCAGTGGGATCTCCAGGCCAAAGAGCGACGACGCCAGTGGGATCTCCAGGCCAAAGAGCGACGACGCCAGTGGGATCTCCAGGCCAACGAGCGACGACGCCAGTGGGATCTCCAGGCCAACGAGCGACAACTCCAGTGGGATCTCCAGGCCAACGAGCGACAACTCCAGGTGGAATTGGAGTTGGCCCAGCTAACCCAATCAAATCAGCGCTCTCCACTATGTGTTTCGGTGGAGAGATGCGAACCTCTACCCATGACCCCCACAGCGGAACTTCCTGTCATGGAAGAGGGCATGGAATGAGACTTTCCTGTACAGGTTCCTGTACCTGACAGCCAGAGAACCCTGGTGCTGGACAGTCACAGAACACTGTCCCAAGACTTGGAAGGAGGTAAGCCTACTGCATTCGCTCCTCCTGGTCCGGTGAGCTTTGTGCCACCGAAACCTGCAGCTGCTGCTATTGCTGCACCCCAGTCTGACACACCTGCCATGTGTAGTCTTTGTGGCGCGACCGGCCACATACAGTTCTTCTGCCCCAAGAGGAAGAGAACGACCGTCCCTAGCCCGAAGATGGCTAGCAATCCTGATCCGTCACCTGCATCACCCTCTGCACTGCCTGTCAGAGATGCTCTACGGTTCCGGAAATCATCACAGTGCTCCAGTGGACGACCAGATCATCTTTTGCTCCAGAAGCAGAGGTTTCCGTGGTCTGTTCCGACCTTGCCACAGAGGAAGATATTCTCTCAAGAAAGCTCCTCACCCTGACTGGAGTCAGGCCCAACCACTACAACCCTGTTATCCCAGGTCCCGAGAAGGCCGGATGGGGGGTGGGTTTTCCAGAGCGGGCTGTTGCTGAGTTTCCCTCTCCTCCTGTGCTTGGCACTGATCTAGGCACGCTTGTGTGCCCTTAGGAATTTTCTGCTGATATGCAGGAGTTCCCAGCAGGACTCCCTGGCAATCTACACTACTTTTTTCTATAGGCATTCTGGGGGGCATCCGAATAGCTGCAGAGAAGGTAGCGACTCCACTCACTTAGCACTTGGATGTCCCCTCTGGACCGTCCACCATGTAACTAATTATGTCCCATGCACTGTGTACTCACTACTAAATGTAATGTACATTACTGCTTGTGTTTTGCTGTACCATCACCGACCCTGTATGTGCCAAAAATAATTCCGGGTACAACCCGTTGTACTTGGCGAAATAAATGATTCTGATTCTAAACCAGCTGTCACAAGTGGTTCTAGTTCAGAAGGAAGTTACAGGAAGAGTCAACCAATGCTGGAGGACCCACTGGTGCTGAGCCAAGGAGCAGACTACAGAAAATGCCACAAATACTGGCGGACCCACTGGTGCTGGGCCAAGGAGCAGAGCTCTACAGAAAATGCCACAGATACTGGAGGACCCACTGGTACTGGGCAAAGGAGCAGAGCGCTACAGAAAATGCCACAGATACTGGAGGACACGCTGGTGCTGGTCCAAGGAGCAGAGCTCTACAGAAAATGCCCCAAATGCTAGGGATGGTCTGAATTGCAGATTTCTGATTCTGCGGAAAAGCCACATTCCGCCAAAGCAGATTTCCGCTATATTCCAATGGTATTTAGCAGTATTCAGATTTCCGTGGATTTTCATTTTTTCACGGAAATTTCCGCTTACCACACTACAAATCATTCTCTGATTGGCTTAAAAATTACTGACTATTAGTATGGCCGATTTTCGCTGAGATTTCCACTACAGCTTACCACAATACAAATTCCTCATCCTCTGACAGATTTCTCCGGAGTCTTCTGATTGGCTTAAAATTACACATTATCGGTATAGCCGAAATTTCCGACGAATTCTGCATGCCAATTTTCACGCTCCAAAGTGGAAATGTGGTTTCCGATCGGAAATCAGGAAATTTCCGTTCCACAGAATCTGAATGAACATCCCTAACAGATACTGGAGTACATATGGGCCAGAGCAGAACTGCTCCTCAAGGATTTCATCACACCAACCAATATAAAAATTGGCACCAGCAAAGCAGCTGACAGTGGCCAACCACACACGTACAGGAGGGATACTCACTATTGTGCGCAGTCGATGAGCTGATATTCATTCGACCTCTCGTAGCATGCCTTCACGCCTTCATCTTGCCAGAGTGCCTTTGTATGTTCATAGAACTCCTAGAAGACATAGAACAGATAGGGTCAAAAACACTGCATCAATGCGTTATGGAGCTCAACCCATCACTAAAACCTCAGATTAACAAACTAAAATTAATTTCTTGCAATATTAAAAGTGGACCTTGAGATTTGTTATCAAAAAGAACGTATCCAGTAAGAAGCAGCTATGAAGCAGGTTTTATTTACAAATCATACTTAGGGCCCATTCATGCTGGGGCAATTGCAGCTAACCTCTGGCAATCGCTAGCATCTAAAACCCTAGCGCAGTAATAACTAAATGGCAGTGATCTCACTGCCGTGATCGCAAACTATTCGCAATTAGCAGTGATTGCCAAACGCACTACCTGCAGCATTTTCTCGCAATTTCAGAGCGATCGCGATTACAATGCTAAAAAAGAGCTAATCGCGATCGATCAAAAAGCTAAAGAGTGTACAATGTTTTTACCGCCTTAAATCGTGGTAAAATCAGCAGTGCAAAGCGCTAGGGCTAATCACTAGCATTTTCCGTTTGCAAGAGAGAACGGGCCCTAAAAGGGCCCATATACTGGTTGATTTCAGCCATCGATCGATCCTATGGAATCAATCAGAAATCTTCCAAATCAGCAAATCGATTTCGATCAATTTGATCTGACAGGATGGAAAATGTAGGTCAATCTGCTGCTGGTAGCAGATCGATGGCCCATAGAATTGCATTGGATCTAATGGTGCAATAATGCATTTAGATTTTTCCATAGATTTCCAATAGATTTCATTCTGATTTCCAGTAGATTCTGAAATCTACTGGAAATCTGTTCCTAGTGTGTGGCACACATGAGATAGATTCCTGTCAGATTTGACTTGACAGGCATCTGACAGAAATCTGATGGTCGAATCTGCTCCAAATCTATAAGTGTATAGCCACCTTAAAGGTTGGATAAATACTAGTAAAGTTGGCAAATACTAGTAAAGTTGGAAGTCACCGAGGAGCAGATGAAAATAAAATGTGATTTACGATAAAAACCACTGCGTGTTTGTTGCATTATTACAGGAACCCTGAAATCAGTTTAAATAGATTAGGATACATGAGCTGAACAGCCAATGCAGTAATCAGTAAGGGCCGGTACACACAGTTTAAGTGAGAAGTGATATGGAGGCCAACACATGTATTTCCTATTAAACAATGCACATTGCCTTGCTGTCCTGCTGATCCTCTAAACCTTTAGCCATAGCCTGTGAACAAGCATGTAGATCAGGTGCTCTGACTAAAGTGTGACAAGATTAGCTGCATGCTTGTTTCAGGTGTGCGATTCAGATACTACTGCAGCCAAAGAGCATCAGGACAGCCAGGTAACTGGTATGGTTTATGGCTGGGATAGAACTTGTCTGTGTGCGCTTTCTGCACAAGAAAACGGAAAACCAATGTTAATCAATAGGCTAGTGCACACTGGAACGCATTTTTCCTATGCACCAAATAAAATAAAAAAACAAACAAACAAAACCTGAGAGCAGTGAAGAACTGTCTGCATTTTTTTTTCTATTACTGTATTTTTTGGACTATAAAACGTTTTCTCCCACAAAAGTGGGGAAAGTCGCTGCGTCTTATGCTGGGAATACACGAGATTTTTCATCAGCTTTACTGTCCAATCCTTTTTCCAACCGATTTGCTGATCAAATTCCATTCACTTCTATGAGAAATCGATCAGAAAAACGATCAGAAAATCGGATTGAACCTGTCGGAAATTATCCATCAAGCCATCTATGCCAAAAAAAATCTCATGGTGTATTCCCAGCATTATAGACCAAATGCAGGGGGTTCCTGACTTGTGAACGCCTGCCAATACCAACCTCCAACCCGCCGCAATGTCGGGGCTCCCTGCACTGTACCCATGCAGAGGAGGAAACAGGGGGACAAGAGGTACAATTCACAAGATGGCCATTCACTGTGAGTGCAACATACATACATACATACATACATCCATACTATTCAGGGCTGTGGAGTCGGTACAAAAATCCGACTCAGACGCCTCAGGTTAGGATTCCAGAGACTCAGAGACTCCGACTCCTAATTTGCATATTAAAATGTTGATTGAAAGTATGTAACATGAAATGCATCTCTTAACTGCCAAAGCTTAGGAATTTTAAAATACAACTGAAGTGAGAGGGATATGGAGGCTGCTATATTTATTCCCTTTTAAACAATACCAGTTACCTGGCTAGCCAGCAGATGATCTGCCTCTAATACTTTTAGTCAGACTAAAACTAGTCCTTGGTAAGAGTACTTGTAGAAGACAGGAACCAAGAACATCTATCAGGCCATAGGCAATGTAACTGTGGGTACATGTAAGAGTGATGTGCAGGTACTCTGCAGGAGATTGAGGGGATTCTTCCTGTATTACACATTCTTCAGGTACAATCTTAACCAGGTTTATGGGTGATGGACAATACCTCTGTGTTCAATGTGCACAACATTCTCAGTGGATTCCCTGCTACTCTGTAGAGAGTGCATATGTAGAGTATAGTACTACTGTGTAACAAAGTAAACCTGAGACAGATGAAATTAAAGTTTTATACATACATGGGGCTTCCTCCATCCCTCTTCAGGCTAATCAGTCCCTCACTGTCCTCATCCGCCACCCGGGCAGTCAGTCAGTCAGACCCCTAGATCGGCGGCAGCCCGCAGGGATATGAGAGGGGAGCAATGTGTGGTAATGCGCCATAGACTTCAAAATACAGGAAGTGACATTGTCACGTTCTGTATTTGAAGTCTATGGTGCAATACTGCACATCTCTCCCCTGTCCCCTATCCCTGCGGGCTGCCGCCGATCTAGGGGTCTGACTGATTGCCTGGGCAGGCGAGCAGCGTTGCGGGAGCTAGCGGCAGCTATGCAGAAGGAGATTCGCGCTAATGAGTAAGTACATACATACTCATTACAAAGCTTGTGAAGAGCATAGCGCGCAGCGGGCGGTTTCACGCACCTCCCAGGGGATCCAGACGCCGGCAGCCATTCTACTTTCTGTCCCATGTCTCTGCATTGCTTGAGTGAGATAGTTTGTCACCATGATGACAGACTGCGATCTCACTAAAGGGTTACAGCATCACCCGGAGGCAGAACTGCAGCACTGGATCCCAGAGAGGTAAGTGCAGGGGCTGCTGCAGATCGCTCTGCAGTTGTTTTTTTAAGGTTTTAGGGTCTGAAAGTCTGCAAAAAAATTGCACCACTTCTAGATCCTAAAATCTGGAAAGAATCAGAACACCAGGGAGGCTAATATAACCTAAAACACAATGCCCATATAACATGCTACCCCACCTCGTGTCCCCCCTCCCATTCCTGTAGATTGTAAGCTCACAATGACAGGGCTCTTTGACCCTTTTGTATCTTGGAATATTATTAGTTTCATAGCTTGCACTCTGTTAAACAATTTATTCATCATGTTACAATTGTTACTATAATCAACTATATTTTGTACTGGTGATCATATATTTTGTACCAGTGTCATTTGGTCTATACCAGACTTTGCCAACCTTTTTAACTTTGAGGAACTCTCCAAATAAATTTTTGGATCAAGGAAACCCTGCATTCATTCTGCACAAAAGTAGATGGCTGTTTATTTTACTACCCCCTATTGCACTGCCCCTCATTATATTGTCTACTTGTTCTAGCACTTATTGATATGCTTATTATTTTGACCCTTGATTCAGTGCTTCTTTTTACAATACCCCTATTATATTGTGCTCTATCATCAGCAATATACAAGCCCTCATCAGAGACTACCCTACACATCTATGTACAAGCTCCGCAGAGATTTCCGACAAATCAGCAATGTACAAGCCCTCAGAAATTCCTCTACACATCAGCGATGTATAAGCTCATCCGAGAGTCCCCTACACTTCAGCAATGTACAAGCTCTCATCAGAGATTCCTCTACACATCAGTGATATACAAACCCTCAGAGCGTCCCCTACACATCAGCAATGTAACCCATTACATATTAGTGTGTATTTTTTTTTTTATGAATTTATATATTGTCTTGGAACAATTAATCAACTGATCACTAAAAAGGAAATCAGCATGCTGGAAACAGTGTCAGCTCACGTATATGAGTCCCAGCTTAGCAAGAGCAAGCAACCTACCACTAAACCCCCTTTGTTCCATACAGCGCAAAATTATCCAAGACTTGTTGCGCATGCTACGTGTTGGCCTGTCCATGCTAAGTATCTAGCGTGTACAGTGGCCCAGATGTACATGACAGAGTGCATTCTATTACCACTCCCCTCGACATTACTTCCCCACCCCCTCTCCATAGCAACAGAGTGCATAATGAGGCCCTCACTTCATAAGCAGTCTGTACATCACTCAGTTGTAGCGTGGCCACAATATCTGTGCGTGACTATGCACTGCAAGTCTCATATTTGTGATGACAGCGTTTCACCAGCAGGAGGGGCTCTTAAATCCTGCTTTTAGTGGCATTTGCTATTTAATTTTTTTTCTTTTTTGCCTTTTATTTTACAAACAGAAAACCCAAACAATGCCTGCAGGTTTCCAGAGAAACCAGGTAAGAGCAGATATGACGGTAAAAACAGCGGGAGAAATACCTGAGCGAGGAAACAGGCTGATAATGTTACCCGTCTACAGGAGCAGAGAGGTATAATGTGTGACAGCATTGCCAAGCCATACAAGTAGATTATAACTTGTATATTGCAGTATTATACTAAACTGGTTATATCCTTTATAATCAAAATAAAAAAACCAAAACAAAACAAGCAGCAGAGAGCTGGACAAATGCCCCGTTGCATGGGCCAGCTGTGCTAGTCACTGCAGTACTGCCCGCTTCTGCTTCCCTCTGAATTCATCAGCTGGTGGGCGGATCAATCATGTTTGGTCACGTGACAGACAGTGGGATGCAAACTACATTTTCCAGCATCCCCACTTTACAGAAGAAATAATCTATCTATGTGAGGCAGTGGAAGTATCTCACCTACAGTGCTGATAACGAAGTAAAAGGCCAGGCACCCACTACAGATTATGAATGCCTTTGCTAGTTTTGTATATCAACTTCTTAAGATTTCTGATGGCTTTCGTAGAGATTTTATCTCTAGTGATTAGCCTAATCACAATGGCTCCTGTGGTTGCATCTGCATCGACTTTCATTGCACTTTTTGGAATCACCAGTAATCGTTGTCAATCTAAAAGCACTGCTGGAATCATTCTAGTGGACCACAGCCCATAAAATGTGGACACGGGGGGGTGCACAGCCGCAGGCAAGTAGCTTCTTCACAGTAGCACAAATGACAGGGAGGGTTCACACTGAACTTTTCCATGTTCAAATTCCCAATCAAATTCTTGGACGCATGCATATTTTCTCACGCTTTTCTTACCGTAGCTAAAGAAAAGTCAATGGGAAGTACGCATACTATTGGCAGATTTACTTTTCTGCCTATGCCATAACAAATGCAATTTCACAAATTTCAGAAGTGTGCTTCTCCACTGACGTTCAGTAGATGTCCGTTGAGTGCATTTTAGCACGTTCACAAGTCAGTTTTAATGAAGTGTGAACCCCGCCTAATAAGTCTTATCACTTGGCTCTGCTTTGGGAAAAGTCCGTGTACAGAGCGGGGTAGAATCGGTTTCCCATAACTGTCACCACTGGGGGCATCCCTGCATTTCATGTGACAGAGCAGGAAGTGGTAATCCCCCCATACAGAGACAACATTACCCAAAGAGGAGACACGGGACAATAAAAGCCTGCATGCAAGCCACTGTTATCTGTAGGGAAGCAAATCATTTCTCCCAACGTTCAAAATTCATATACAAGTTATGTAGCTTGAAACTGGCAATTTGTATTGGCCCAATTTTAAGCTGCATGAAATTTGAATGTTAGGGGAAATGATTTGCATCTCAATCACAAAAGGATTCAGATGAAATGGGGCCTGCTGGGGAGGGGAAGACCTGGACAATCACAGCGTGGTTCACTCACTGTGTACGTATTAGCACGCCGCTGGTGAGCTGGGCACAGGGCGATCCTAATGACTGCTCTCCCTACTGCCACTCAAATTCCCAGCAGCGTAAATACTATTCCCCCTCCCGAGTTGTAGCAAGAAGTAATTTGGGGTCTGGAGATTGCCAAAACCCAGAATTATCCTTGCACAGGGCGCAGACTATAGAATTTGTGCAATGGTGGCGCCCAGCTTTAGCACCAAAACCACCTGCTTCACAGTTCACACGTGGTGCAACAACAAAGTCCTCACAACATGGCAGAGAGATCTCATGGCAGATATAAGGCTGAGGGTTTTTTTTTTTAATTAAACTTTAAAGTGTGCCAGAGACAGGGCCACAGGAATAAAATACATGAGTGGGGCTTCCTCCAGCCCCCTCCGCTCCCACGCCGTCCTCTTCTGGCTCCCAGTTCAACTGCAACTGGCCCCGGAAAGTGCTCCGCAAGCACTCCCGCTGAGTTCACGTTGCTGGGAGCGCTCTGCGCCTTTTCAGAATTACTGACCAGGCGCAGACCGCTCCCAGCGATGGGAGCGAGACGGGAGCGTGCCGGGCCAGACTGCGCATGCGCCAACTGGGCCAGACTTATGAATTTTCCAGGGCCAGTTGCAGGCGAATGGAGGGGCAGAAGAGGAAGAAAGGAGAGATCAGGTCAGAGGGGGCTGGAGGAAGCCCCATGTAGGTGTATTTTTATGTGACCCCGTCTGTGGCACACAGTTTAAAGGGAACCCTAAACTGAGAAGGATATGGATTTTTCTTTTTAACAATACCAGTTTCCTGACTCTCCTGCTGATCCTGCGTCTCTAATACTTTTAGCCACAGCCCCTCAACAAGCATGCAGAGGTGACTGAAGTTTGACTAGATTATAGCTGCATGCTTGTTTCAGGGTTGTGACACTACTGCAGCCAAATAGATCAGCAGGGCTGCCAGGCAACTGGTATTGTTTAAAAAGAAACATCCATATCCCTCTCTGTTTAGGTGCCCTTTAAAGGACAACTGGAGCAAGAGTGATATGAAGGCTGCCATATTTATTTCCTTCTGAGCAATACCAGTTGCTTGGCTGTCCTGCTGATCCTCTGCCTCTAATACATTTAGCCATAGCCCCTGAACAAGCATGCAGCAGATCAGGCGTTTTTCACATTGTCCTATATGACAACATTAGTTGAATGCTTGTGTGATTCAGACACTACTGCAGCCAAAGACATCAGCAAGACAGTCAACTGGTATGGTTTAAAAATAAATAAGCCAGCCACACACTGAAGCCTGGTACACACTTTCAATTATGATTGGCCAATCACTGACCAATTTTGCCACCTTCATGTAGTATGACAGATTTTGACTACTATGAGCAGCAGATTGTGTAGTAAACCCTCATACATGAAAGTGGTAAAATTAGTCAGTGATTGGCCTATCATTATTGAAAGTGTACACACATTACATTTTAATTGGCTGATAATTGGCCTATTTTACCACGTCGATGTAGAATGAGAGCCAACAGATTTCAAATACTGTGAACAGATTGTGTAGGCACATTCCCATATTACATGTAGGTGGTAAAATTAGACAATGATTGGCCAATCAAAATTGAATGTGTATACGCACCTTAAGAGAGTTGCGTGTGATCAGTGTGTATCGATCACGTAATTCACACACACAAGAAGCAATATCAACAATTATTGAAATGTATATAGATCCATGTTCTGCTGAAAATCTCTCTCATTCAACCAATGCTAAAAAGTTTATGTTGGGACAAGCTTTGATTGATGTAAGATGATTAGTTTCAAGGACAATTGAAGTGTTAAGAATATGGAGGCTGCCATATTTACTTCCTTTTAAACAATACCAGTTACCTGGCTCTCCTGCTTATCTACAGTATTTGGCTGTAGTAGTGTCTCAATTACACCAGAAACAAGCATGCAGCTAATCTTGCCAGATTGGTGTAATGTCAGAAACGCTTGATCTGCTGCATGCTTGTTCAGGGTCTATGACTAAAAGTATTAGAGGCAGAGGGATCAGCAGGACAGCCAGGCAACTGGTATTGCTTAAAAGGGAATAAAATATGGCTGCCTCCACAACTCCCACTTCAGTTGCCCTTTAAAAAGAAATACAAATGGCAGCCTCCATATCACTCTCAGGTCAATCGTCCTTTAAATAATGCCCATTCCCTGGTTGTCCTGCCGATCCTCTGCCAGTAATACATTAATGCGAGCCACGCACACCAAAAAAAGTGATCAAATTTTACGGAAATCACAAAAACTTTTTATTCATTTCAGCAATCTGATCATATTTACTTCCGCCTCCCCCCCCCCCCCCCCCAATTAAGTCAGATTGGGTGTGATGGATTTTTCTCAATTTTTTAATATAATTAAATGGTGTAAGTGCCCTTTTCTACTATCACAAAAGAAAATCACAATGCAATCGCACAAAAAAATAAAAATAAAATAATCACTCTAAAAAGCGATTGAGCAAAAAAAACAAATCGTGATAGTGGAAAATACTTTGCAACTCCTATGTTCAAACACCACCCCTCCCCCCCCAGCAGTTTGTGGTTTTAAGCAAATCCCCTGCAATGGAAAAGGTCCCTAAGGTAGATCGTCAATTTTTTTAGACCCAAGCTTTTTATTTTTCAGTTTTTAAAACTTATTTCATAACTAGTACAAAGGCCCGGCCATTGAAAAAGTGGTGCTTGGCCTCGGCTGTGACGATCCTGCTATGCGGGCATGGCTGCTTTCCACACGCCGCGACCTATGCACGCTCACAAGTCCATGTATGCCTGCCCCCCCACCGCCCCCGCGTGCTGTGCCAGGCACGACACAGGACAGGGACATTATTATATAGGATTGACGAAAACAAATCCAATACAGGTGTGTGACACATTGTAACATTTGAAAATCTGAGCAATCAATTAGAAAAATTAACGTCAATTCTTGAATTAAAAGTATAAAAAAACTGTATGGTGTGTGGGCACCTTAAAGCTGCCTATACATCTAGCCATGTAGGGACAGATCGCCGAAGAGACGTCTCTCTCTGATCGAAACTGATTGGAGAGAGATCTGTTGGCTGTCCATACACTGCGGGCCGATTCCCGATACATGTCAGAATGAAACATTTCAGAAATCAGCCTTGATCACTCTCCCAGCCACTGCCTCCCCCACCCAAATTGTTATATGTGCAACAACTAAGGGCCCGTTCAGACTGCACGCGTTTCCAGCCGCGTTTTGGAAACGCGTGCGGGGGGCCGACACGCAGGACATCAGACAGTGCATAGAGTGCACTGTCTGATGTTCACTCTGCATGCGTTCCGGACCTATGCGGTCCGGGAACGCATGCAGCACGCAGATTTTACAAAAACGCGCGGCTGTCCCATTCACTTTTCAGTGATGGGATCAGCCACGCAACGCATACGAACGCGGATGGCGTGCGTTCGTACGCGTTGCGTTCTGCATGCGTGGCCGTCCGTTTTGCAGTCTGAACTGGCCCTTAGTCTCACTTTTTTCTTGTGTGCAAGTCAGACTCTGCTGCAGTCCAAGAGATCAGCAGGATGCCAAGCAACTGCAGTGTTCTCCCCAGAAATTTTTTCTAGCAGTGTGGCATGAAAAAGTAGTCGGGTGGGGCGTGATAACAGAATGCAGGGCCGGCGCTTCTCTGCATACAGCAGAGAAGATGAGCCGATGACAGCCGGGTGGTCACCAAAACTAGCCAGGTGGAGCACCTGGCTAAAAGAGCCTGGGGAGAACACTGAACTGGTATTGTGTAACAGGAAATAAATATGGCAGCCTCTATATATATATCCCACACTTCTGGGGTCCTTTAATAAAGCACCAATCAAATCCTGTACAGTCCCCCACATGACTGATCAAAAATGGATCGATCTCGTTCATATCAGCCAATTTACCTATAGATCCTCTTGATTCACTCAAAATAAAAAAAAAATAAAATCAAGGTTGATCATGCATTAAAAATAAATAAATAAATAAATAAATCACAAAGTCTATGACCAAAGGCTCATAATACAATATATGCCAGAACTCTGCCTGCTGTCAGTCATGTGTCCAGCTATCTGCATGGATTGTAACAGGGGCAGCCTGGTTGTCAGCGGCATCAGGACGATGAGGGGGAGGGGCATCCCTGAGTTACAGGACAGTCCAGACTGAAAACATGACAAAAACAGTGAGCCCTGTGGTGGGAGGGGCCTCCACAAAGAATGCTTTCTGCAGTATAGTTTGGCACCCCAGTTTGGCACCTTGCAGCACTGGTTAGACTGGTATGAGCACTGTGAGGAGAGGGGGCGGACGAGCTGCACTCAGCCATTCTATGTCTTCATAGCTTTATTCTGCGGTCTGTTAGGTCATTCATGTGTCAGTGTAGAGACCCCCTGAAACTACAACTCCTTGGTCAACACATGACCAAGATGGTCCCCAGATACACCAATATACCTCCCCGAGGCGCTCCTGGATAGTGCTGTATAGCATGAACTAATTCCCGCATGGCAACTGCTTCGCGGTATTGGTTTTTGACCCTGCAAAGTTTGGCATGCGAAAGCAGATGCATTTCTGCGTGAGCATGTCTCATGGTAAGCCATTTTAGCCAGATTTGCACAGCTAGACTTGAAAGGGTTAAGCTTGGTGTAGAGCACTCATACATTTTCTTGTGATTGAGCATATTTGCATTCTGTCCTTTGGAGGCAGGTGGTGGATGGCTTGCTCTATGAGTGGGCTGTCTGTGCCTGTCCTCCCCCCCCCCCCCCTTCTGGAGTGATGTGTGTGAGCCAGCCCTGAGCCCCACAGCTCGGGGTGACCCATGCGTCACTCCTTTCCCATGCAGTGCCCCGAGTCGATGCGCAGCAGCAGAACGCAATGGACGTTCAGGTAAGTGCCTGTTTTTAAATTTTTGGGAGATGGGTGCGGATGGCCCCCCCCCGGCGCTGGCCACGCTTGGGGGGGGGGTCGTCTGCGCTACCCAGCCTCCACCTCCGGGGTGTTGCTGTGGTCCCTAGGCAGTGAGAGAGCCTGGGGCCCCGCAGCCCCCCCGGTTGTATGGGGGCAATGGGAAGCCTCCCCGAGGCGCTCCTGGATAGTGCTGTATAGCATGAACTAATTCCCGCAGGGCAACTGCTTCGCGGTATTGGTTTTTGACCCTGCAAAGTTTGGCATGCGAAAGCAGATGCATTTCTGCGTGAGCATGTCTCATGGTAAGCCCTTTTAGCCAGATTTGCACAGCTAGACTTGAAAGTGTTAAGCTTGGTGTGGAGCACGCATACATTTTCTTGTGATTGAACACCAATATACAGCCTCACTACCAAAGGCCAGAAAATTACCCCCACAAAGCCAGGAGTTATCCTAGCATTCACCAAGATGTCCAAAAGTTAAAGGACCACTATCGTGAAAAAAAGTAGGCAGTTTTGGGCCAGTTTATCTTCTCCTGGGGGATTCTCAGGGTTTTGTTTTCAACCGCATTTCCTGAACAGAAGTTTAACTGCCAAAATAGTAAGATACCAGCCAGCCTCCCTATTAATTTGAACACTATTTTGTCAAACTTTGCAACTGCTGTTCAGGAAATGCAATTTAAAACAAAGAAAAAGTTTTTAACTGCCTACTTTTTTTACACTATAGTGGTCCTTTAAAAGGGAGTCTTTTTTTTCCACCACACACTTAGTTCATACTGCACGCGTTTCCATCCGCGTTTTGGAAACGTGTGCGGGAGGCCGACACGCATGACAGACAGTGCATAGAGTGCACTGTCTCATGTTTACACTGCATGCGGTCCGGGAACGCATGCTGCACGCTTTTTTTTTTTTTGCAAAAAAACACGTGGCTGTCCCATTCACTTTCCAGTGATGGGATCAGCCATGCAACGCATACAAACGCGGATGGCGTGCATTCGCATGCGTTGCATTCCGCACGCATGGCTGTCCGCGTTTGTAATATGAACGGGGGGCCTTACTCCTCGACAGACTCCTACAGAGCTTCCCTTTCCTCCTACAGCCCCAGTGTTACAGCGATGGCTCCCCCGTTAGCAGTATGGGAGAGATGGGCCAGAGACTGCTCTAAAGGCTATGATAGTTTTCAAAAGGCTTCAGGGGCCCAAGTGCTCTTGAAGACTGGCGGCTCTGTACTGCACATGCGCAAGAGCGCCTGAATCGTCAGAGCAGTCTCCAACCTACGGGGGAGCATGCGGGGGAACGAGGGGACCATGAATGGAATGGGAAGGCGCTATAGGACCCACAGCCTTCCCTCAATTATTTTTTATTTCAATTTATCTTTAGAATGCGTTTAAAGCTATCCATACCCTGCTGTATATCGATGGGATATCGATGTAGATTAGATAACTGTACTGGAGGAAGGCTGAAAGGACACAGAGACTGGTCGTATACAGAACGTGCCTCTGTCTTAATACGATTTATTAATCCCGCCTTGAGTTCTCATTAAAGGAGAACTGTAGTGAGAGGTATATAGAGGCTGCCATATGGATTTCCTTTTAAGCAATACCAGTTGCCTGGCTATCCTCAGTTGCTTGCTGATCCTCTGTCTCTAATCCTTTAAGCCATAGCCCCTGAACCAAGCATGCACCAGATCAGGTGTTTGACATTTTTGTCAGATCTGACAAGATTAGCTGCATGTTCGTTTCTGGAGTGATTCTGCAGGCAGATAGATCTGCAGGGCTGCCAGGTAACTAGTATTGCTTAAAAGGAAATAAATTTGGCAGCCTCCATATACCTTTCACTACAGTTCTCCTTTAAAAGACACCTAAAGTGAGAGGGATATGGAGGTGGACATATTTCCTGTTAAATAATACCAGTTGACTGGCAACCCTGCCGGTCTATTTGGCTGCAGCAGTATCTTAACCCTCCTGGCAGTATGCAGTTTCAGCGGCTGCGACCACGTTTTTTTTTTTTATTTGTTAGCTAGCACTTCGCTAACTATGTGCCCCAAGTCCCCCGGCACCTCTGCGCCCCCCCTCCTCTCGCTACCAGCAATAATTTACCAGTCCATGATCGCCGCAGCTTCACCAATGAGTTTCACTCGTCGCTAAGGTGACGATCAGACACGACATGTGCAGTCCTGATCCTCCCCATAGCGAAGCCTGGAGCTGATTGGGAGGCTGCGCTATCGCGGGATCCCTGGGGGGTACGTATAACAGGGGCAATCGGTGGGGACCGGAAGGACTTGGGCCACATGGTTAGCTAGCGAAGTGCTAGCTTAACAAAATACAACAATTTTTATTTTAAAAAAACTCCCGGGCCATGTGATCCCCTGCGGCTGCTAGCCCAAGCGCAGGTCAGGCTTACCGCTTGGTAACCTGAGGAAAAAAAAAAGCATGCAGCTAATCTCGTCAGATCTGACAATGTCAGAAAAACCTGATCTGCATATGCTTGGGGTATTAGAGGCCGAGGATCAACAGGACAGTCAGGCAACCCGAGGTGAAAGTTATATGGAGGCTGCCATATTTATTTCCCGTTAAAATGACCCTTAAGTGGGAAAAAAAAAAAAAATGCTATAGCAACATAGAGGGAGCTATTGTGGCTGGGAACGCAAAGAATCACTCGCGGTCCCAGCCTGTCGGGTCCTGACGGCGAAACCGGAAGTGGTCGCTGGCGGGATCAGGAGGATCGGAGGGACACGTCGAGGGCACCGATCAGCTGCAGGGGGCTGAGGAAAGCCCCAGGTGAGTAGAACACTTTTTTTTTCCACTTAAGGGTCACTTTAAGCAATACCAGTTGCCTGGCTGTCCTGCAATTCCTCTGCCTTTAACCAGCTGAGCGGTCTGGACGAGCTCAGCTCGTCCAACACCGCCAGCGGCTGCCGCTCAGGCCCTGCTGGGCCGATTTTAACGAAATAAAAAGCAGCACACGCAGCCGGCACTTTGCCAGCCGCGTGTGCTGCCTGATCGCCGCCGCTCTGCGGCAATTCGCCGCGAGCAGCGGCGAAAGAGGGCCCCCCTAGCCGCCTGAGCCCAGCGTAGCCGGAACAAAAAGTTCCGGCCAGCGCTAAGGGCTGGATCGGAGGCGGCTGACGTCAGCTGACGTCGATGACGTCACTCCGCTCGTCGCTATGGCGACGATATAAGCGAAACAAGGAAGGCCGCTCATTGCGGCCTTCCTTGTTTATTCTGGGCGCCGGAGGCGATCGGAAGATCGCCTCCGGAGCGCCCTCTAGTGGGCTTTCATGCAGCCAACTTTCAGTTGGCTGCATGAAATAGTTTTTTTTTTTATTTAAAAAAAACCCTCCCGCAGCCACCCTGGCGATTTAATCAGAACGCCAGGGTGGTTAATACTTTTAGCCATAGACCTGAACAAGCATGCAGCAGATCAGGCCCATATGCAATTCACTTTTTCTCCCGAGCTGTCTCCTAGGCGATTTGTAAATACACCACATTTTAAGCCACCAGGAAGGAAAATAACTCAAAATTCGATAATTTTTTTTTTTTTTGCTTAAAAGTTTAAAAGTCCTTTGCAGGAAAAGCCTGTCACATAAAACATAGCTAGGGACAAACTAAAGCCAACATAAACTTAATTTTCAAAATTAAAATCCAACTTGGGAAAGTTTTAAACAAAACTACAAGAGACATATGTGGTAAGATTTTAACCACGATAAGTAGTAGAATAGAGTTTAAGCACTTCCCAGCTCCCGCACTTGTTTTCGCCGATCGTTAGCCAGGAGATCAATGAATGGGAACGGTTCCCATTCATTGATCCAAGGCCCCGTGTGAATGAACGTGGCCATCTATGAGGTGGCGCCGTCATTCACAAAAGCCGATATTTAGACGTCCATGCATAACTTCCTCTTTACGTAGTAATACTACGCATAGAGAAGCTATTTGCGAGGACATCTTGTGGCCAAATAGTAAAATTACATCTAAAAATTTATTAAAAAGGTATGTTTTTACATTTAAAAATTACCCCTTACCTCCCATACTAATAGTTACCCCCAAAAAATGTTCTTTTACATTAAAAAAATATCTATCTAGTTATCTTAGGGACTGAACTTTAATAGTTATGTCAAGAGGGTATATTACTGTTACTTTTAAATAATAGGCTAATTAGTGATGGACGCAAAAGTGAAAAAAAATGCACCTTTACTTCCAAATAAAATATCAGCCTCCATACACTGTACTAGGGAAAAATTTTAAACTTATCAATAACCGGGACAAATGGGAAATAAAATGTGTGGGTTTTAACCACTTAAGGACCACAGGATTTTTGAATGATCGGTGCTGCGCGGGCTGGAGAGCACACAGCACCGATCAGGTAAAAAGCAGGGCGATCATACACCCCCCCCCAGCAGGACATCCCCCAGTGGGTGGGGGGGGGGGGGTCGTCTGATCGCCACCGCTCCGTGTGGCCTTGCAAAGGGGGGGGGGGGGGGGGGGGGAAGGAGGCGGCTCCTCAAAGCTCCCCTCCGCAGCGATTTTACTACCTCCCTCTCCTTCCCTCCGTCTGCTCCTCTCCATGGGCTGCGCAGGGCAGAAATCCATCCTGCGCCGTATTGATGTAAACAGCGGGGATTTCTTCCCTGCGTGTTTAGATTTAGCCTGCGAGCCGCGATCGGCGGCTCGCAGACTGTTCACGGAGACAAGCTCCATGAACTGACATGGAACGGCCGCTCGAACGTTAGGCGGTCGTTAAGTGGTTAATTTATGGTAGCATGCATTATTTTGAAACTGTAATTGTCGAAAACAGACATTTTTTCTGCTAAAACACATTTAGAAAAAAAGAATTCTTAGCAATAATTGCCCCCCAAAGAAAGCCTAATTGGGGGTGAAACTCCCCCCAAAAAGAGTGTAAGAGTGAGTGTGTGTGTGTGTGTGTGTGTGTGTGTGTGTGTGTGTGTGTGTGTGTGTGTGTGTGTGTGTGTTTTCACTTATCAGAATAAGACATTTGAAATGACTATTGGAGGTGTGGTAAGGGATTAATGGGATGTTATATATTTTTAGTTCATAGGATGTTTTAGAGTGTAATTTTACTATTTGGCCACTAGATTCCCTCCCCACTTTGTCGCCATTGTGTACTGCATACACACTTTACAGGAAGTAATGAGTGTATGCCTTATTTTCACTTTAATAAATGACAGTTATGACATTGATGCTGATTATCGATGATCACATGCACTTAGATCAGTGAATGGGAACGGTATTCCCATTCACTGATCTGTCTACTAACGGGCGGCAATGAGAACGTGCGCAGGAGTGTGCACAACAGTGACGCAGCAAAGTATGTATATCTACACCCCTGGAACTGTAACAGTCCTTCTGCGGGGTGTATAACCCCTTTCCGGATTTTGGAAAGTATATAAAAAGTGCATGCACGAGCATGTAGGAAGTGTTTAGTGCAGGCCGCGAGCCTCATCCTAAAACCTTAAGTTGTTAAAAGGAAATAAATATGGCATCCTCCATATCCCTCACTTCAGGTGTCCTATAAAATCTCCATCAATATTAAGGTGGCCATACATCTAGCTATTTTGCAGTCCGATAGACCATCAAACTTTATTGAATCCGATGAAAACCTGTGCTGCAAGCATGCCTGATAGATGCTTCGACTGATTTCAACCTCGAATGCACTATCAAGCAAACTGGAAAATCTTAGGCCAAAGTGGTTGATCAGGTGCGCGGCGGAAGCAGCGTGCAATACCGGAAGAATGCGACAGAACCCCCCAGCCACTGTCTTACCTGTCCGGTCACTGCGATAGTCCAGATGTTCCTGCTCCCACCATTCACGTCCCACACGGACACCACAGAGCACTGGTGTGTGAGAGAAGTCACAAGCGCCACGTGCTATGCATGGCAGCCACGTGGGACTCCAATGGGGAAGGAGCAGCAGCTGGACAGGTGAGATCTGAACGCATGGGCAACAGCGAACAGGCGACGGACGCGGAGTCACAAGGATGATTCCCTACAGATTGTATGGGCAGCCAACAGATCTCCCTCTGATCAGATTGGACCAGAGAGTTCTGTCCATACAGCTCGATCTATGGGCACCTTTACCCTCACACTGCCCATTCCCTTCCTGCCAGGCTCTCCTAGGGCTAAAAACAAAAGGGGGTCATCTAGACTAAAATCATGTGTACCTTAAGAAGTTTGATAACTGCAGGTATCCGGCTCACAATACGCTGAGGTACAAAAAACAAAGACAAAGTATTAGGGATTTGCCATCAGTCTGCTTAACTAAATATTTTTTAATGATTACAAATTTCATATGGTAGTAAAATGCATGTAAACTGTGCCTGATCATCTCCTTCACTCCCCAGCCATGCGGTCACACCAGGGCCCAGGGATGGCATTAGTGGCCACATGACTGCTCGGGAGGGGTGGGAACACTCACCATCTGTTCTCGGTAAACCATGCAGGGTCACTTTTTGTGGTGCAAAGTATATGCTTGGGACTGGGCCAATTATCCAGCCACAGCCAATCTGCAGAATGACAAATTAGCAGGTCCATAACTGTCCCTACTACAGTGCCATAGAGGCTGGCAGAAGCCCAGCCACAATACCTCCCAGGTTCCCCCATGGTCACATGGCCTAGTCCTGGACTCTGCCCCTCACACAGCTCCAGGCGCAGCACTCACCGTTAGAGCAGACATTGCACAGAAACAGATGTCCATACAATCGAGCGTATAACAAGTGGGGTGCAGAAGCGCACAGAGTAGAATGTAACTCTGCTCAGAGTGTCGGACAGACTGCACTACTACATGTGAGGAATGCGTGCAAATCCCCACCAGGCCACGAGGTACAAGCAAAGGAAAACCACCAACATCCCAGCAGTCAGCAGATGCCAGTTAGCCTCTAGCTAGTAGCTTTCATTTCTTGCCACAACTGCATGTTTAACCACTTAATCCACCGCTACAGTATATCTACGTCATCTGTGGCATCCTTCAAGCAACCATGACGTAGATATACTGACTTGCGACTTCCTTGCAGCTCAGCTGCATTACTAATTGGTTAAAGGGAAAATGTTCCCTTGTAGCCAATTAGTGATCCCCCGCGGATGAATTATCACCGCTGTAGCCAACAGCGTGATCCTTTATCTCCCCATCCTCGTGCACAGATCGCCTAAAAAAAAAAGTAAATAAAGCTGCCTCTCTCACCTTACGTAGTTCCAGCGATGAGCCTGCAGCCCGAGCCTCCGATCCACGCTCTGCCGCGTAATGCCGGTAACCCGGGTCCCGGCTTGATGACGTCATCAAGCCGGGACCCGGGTTACCGGCATTATGCGGCAGAGTGCAGAGAGGGGATCGGATGCTCGGGCTGCAGGCTCATTGCTGGAATGAGGTAAGGTTAGAGAGGCAGCTTTATTCTTTTTTTTTTTTAGGCTATCTGTGCACAAGGAGGGGCTGCCTGATTGGGGGGGGGGGCGCACATCTGGCTATCCACACTGGGGGAAGGGTTTTTATAGGGTGCGAAAAACCTGCCAGGCATCTGGGTAAAGGGAGACAACATCTGGCAATGGGGGCTCATTTGGTTACCTGGGGGGGGGGGGGGGGGGTTAACCTAATACTGGGGGCACATCTGGCTATAATTGGTGGGGGGGGCAATTCTGGGGGCACATATGGCTATAATGTGGGAAATTTTATCCTGGGGACATCTGCCTATGAGGGATGCCAATCCTGGCGGCATTACTGTCTCTCTGTGCTGGGGGGTGGTAGATACAAAGGACACATCTGACTATACTGGGTCTGGGGTGCTGATATTGGGGTCACATCTGGCTATACTGGGAAGGTTGGGCTGATACTCGGGGCACATCTGACTACATTAGGGGGGGGGGGGGGACAAAACTGGTGGAATGGTTTTATCCCTGTGGCACTTTTTATTTTTATACTGGAGTTGTTAAAAACTGAGAAATAATGCTTTTTTTTATTTTTGTTCCTTTCTTTCAATTAAAATGCCTAGAAAACAAAATTGTTCTTGGGACTAAATAACCCCATTGAAAGCCTGGTTTGTCTTAAAAAAAATGATATATAGATCATTTAGGTGTAATGAGTAGGGATAAAGTTATTGCTGATTGAATAGGGACATAGCTAAAATGTCAAAACTGCTCTGGTCCATAAGGGGAAAACAAGGTCTCGATGCGAAGTGGTTAATAGGGATCACTCTCCACCATGTCCAGGCATTACCTCAGGAAAACCAACAGATGAAAACAACTAATCAATAATAGTTTCTACAACCTCGCGCATCCAATCCTACAAAATCTCCACCCCCTACAACCTGTATTCAGTGACTGCCATAACCAGGACAGGAAAGAAGGAAGGGACACAGACAGCAATACAAGATCCAAAGCAGCTGCAGCCTTCTCCATCACCCCAAAAAGGCACAGAGGCTGCTGGAGGTTCTGGGTAAAAAAAAAAAAAAAAAAAAAAAAAAAAAAGGTAAAAAAAAAAGGTAAAAAAAAAAAAAACACTATGGAGGTTGTCCTGCCCATCCTGCCTCTAATACTTTTAGCCATAGCGCCTGAACAAGCATGCAGCAGACCAGGTGCTCTGAATGAAGTGTGGCTGATTTAACTGTATGCTTGTTTCAGATGTGTAATTCAGACACTATTGCAGCCAGAGAGATCAGCAGGGCATCCAGGCAACTGGTATTGTTTAAAAGGAAATACATATGGAAGCCTCCACATCCCGCTCACCTCTAGTTCCCTTTAAGTGCAATACAGCAATTCCAAAGACGTAGCCCTGAGCAGTTTCAGCACAACTTCCCCCAGGAATGTGATGTACAACCTGGATAGTCTGCTTCTATCAATGCCAAACCACACAGGTACCCTACAAGGCCACACCTTCTCTTAATGTAACCTTAGCATGAAGCAAGGTATTCATTGGGGACAGTCTAGGACATGCTAATAACTACAAGATGATGCAAATGTATGCATCTTGGAAATGCATAATCGGTTTCAGCAGCTGCTGCATAACATCCCCATAGGAATTGCATGAACTCAGTATTAGCATGTCAGTGACTATGCACCATGGTTCAGAAATAGTCAGCCCCGGACAGACAACACACACCATACACTGCTACTCACCGCAGGGAAGTCAAAATCCTTGTCGCTCGGTAAATTTAAGATGTAGTCGATTCGGAACTGGTTGTCTGGATTGGCTAGCTCCACCGGAGGGGACAGATTGCTCATTGCTGTAACTATGGTCTGCAAATAGAAAAAGAGAGAGGCCGTCAGACCGCTGGACACACAGGCAGCAAACTCAGCTCATGTCTGTGGGGGACACTCACCTCAATGGCCTCTTTAATATTATTCTTAATGTCTTGGACTTTTACCTTTTTCTCCCTTGAAAGCAGAAAAGAAAAAAAAAACATAGTAAGCAGTATCAAAACTGTTGGGAAAATACAAGCAGTCAACCGATCAGAGAATTGCTGTAGGGACTCCTCTTCCTATTGGTGGGCTGAATCAATGCAGCTATACACTGTTTGGGTATTTTATATAGATTTTCTATGAATGTTAAGATTTGTCAAGTGAAAAAAGTTGATTTAACCACTTAAGTACCAGCGGAATCTGCCCCCTTAAAGGGCAACTGAAGCAAGAGGGATGTGGAGGCTGCCATATTTATTTCCTTTTAAGCAATGCCAGTTGCCTGGCTATCCTGCCAATCCTCTGCCTCTAATACTTTTAGCCAAAGACCCTGAACAAGCATGCAGCAGATCAGGTGTTTCTGACATGATTAGCTTCATGCTTGTTTCTTGCATTATTCACACACTATTGCATCCTAATAGACCAGCAGAACTGCCAGGCAACTGATACTGTATAAAAGATGATAAATATGGCAGCCTCCATATATTTCTCACTTCATTTGTCCTTTAAGGACCAGAAACCGCTGGTACCAAAAACGGCAGAACACTGATGAATCACAGCACATACCCGCCGCAATCGCCATCCATGGCAGGAACCTCAGCCATCCACTCTGCTGTCTCTACGACGGCAGAGTCCTATGAGTTGGTCAGGAGACACTTTCATTGGCTCCAGACCAATGTCTATCAATGTAAGCCAATGGGAGCTGCTTACATTGATAGACAGGGTCAGGAGCCAATGAAAATTGGCTCCTGACTGGCTCACAGGGATCTGGCGTCAGACACGGCAGATCGAGTGACCTGGGGTAGGGAGATAGCAACGTGATCAACAGGAGCGACAAGAACACTCTGCGTCTGAGTGGAAATGTACGCCCTGGCAGCCACAACGGCATCAAAACATGGCGTCAGTTTCAACTAGCGACTTCCTCAAGTTAAATTTTTCAATTGAATAAAGTCATTTTATTGAATGATAAAAACGAATGATCTGGTTGTATGGTGTATGGCCCACACAGCGCCCTATGATGCGCAACTGTGAATAAGGCTTCAGCCACACAATAGCACAAGGTTCTCTCAAAGCACAAATCTCAAGAGTTTGCTGGACGTCAGTATATCAAACCAGTTACTGCCCCGCACCAATTCATCCTTTCAACTGATTTTCCAGCATGTGCGATCATTCCTTTCCACTGATTTTGGATGGAAATCAAAGGTAAGATGGGGCAGCCATGTTGTGGCACAGATTCTCTTCTGATTCTACAAAATCATCGATTCGGAAGGTTGATTGAGCCATATTATTGAGTGATGTATAGCCATCTTTACACTGAAGGATATCAAAGAGAGCAGTGCTAAGCGACCACCACCTGATCCAACAATCACTCCGAGATCAGGAATCATTTTACTGCCCCTAAGGCTGGATAAACTAAGCAAACGTAAAGTGGACCTGAACTCAGAACTTCCTCTCTGCTCTAAAAGATAAGCAACAGCATAATAACTTTGACAGAAAAAACATTTGTTACAGCTGATACAAATCCTGCAATCATTCTGCATTTTGTCTACTTCCTGCTTTCATGGAAGCAGACAGGGTTAACATCCTGTTTTTACAAAATTAGCTGTTCTGCCACAGTATAGAAGATTCCAGAGCCGACAGCTGAGGAATCAAATTACAACTTGTTATTAGTCACAGATGAGACAAGACAAATAACATTTATATCGCGCTTTTCTCCTGGCGGACTCAGAGCGCCAGAGCTGCAGCCACTAGAACGCGCTCTATTGGCAGTAGCAGTGTTAGGGAGACTTGCCTAAGGTCTCCTACTGAATAGGTGCTGGCTTACTGAACAGGCAGAGCCAAGAGGGTCCAACCCTGGTCTCCTGTGTCAGAGGCAGAGCCCTTAACCATTACACCTTCCAGCGGAATTAGGAAGGCTAAACTCTCTAAATACATCCAGGGTGCATTTCTCTAAGTTTTCCTTTTGTCATGTGCTAGAGTTCAGGTCCACTTTACGCTAAGTATTCACGGGACCACCACTAGTTCAGAAATGAACCGTACTAAAATATGTGCTAGCTTGCTCCCTGTCCAGATCACATGGACCCCCATCTCTGGCAGATGTAGCTGCAGTAAGTATAGGGGTGCTTCCTAATACACAAGACGTACTCCCCAGCTCACGATTCTGAGCAGCACTTTACACTGAGCAGGAAGAGCAGCCGTCCCATCCGTGTGTTGGGGAGTCACGTGATGTCACGCCTTATATGGCCACGGCTTCCCCTCGCACAGGCAATTAGCATGGTGGGGTTGGGGGACTTGGGAACAGACACACTGTCAGTGGGAGGATACAGCCGGCACTGACACACACAGCAACTTCTAGCTTGGCAAATCTGCAAAGCAGCAGCAATCTGTGCACCGGGGAACAGAACGCAAGCGATGCCAACACATTAACCCTCCCCACAGACGTGTCCTATCCTCCTGCCTGAAATGAAGAGACCAGGAAGAGCCCCGGAGATACATAAACCAGCAGGGAGAAGGGTTACTGTGTGATATATACAGGAGCACTCCTCCCTCCTATAGAATGGTACTATGTCTCCTCTGCAGCGTAGTTAGGCCCTATTCACACTAGAGCGTTTTGCCAGCGATTTCGGCAAAACGTTCAAGTGTTTGCGCTTTTTAAAGGGAACTGAGCACATTCTTTCACTGGAATTTCTCCTGGCATAGAAGCTGCCATGTTCCCCCCTCCCCAACTCACATTCCTTATTTACAGAAGTCAGAGATGCTATCTTGACACATTGACACACACAATGTCTGAAGAAAGTCCTAATTACCCACCCCCTTTGTTGATGAAAAGGTATTGTTTACTTTTGGGTAATTAGCTCAATAAAACAATTAGCTTCCTGAAATCTCTGCAGCTGGGCAGGCCTGATGAAACAGGCTAATAAAACTACTTTGAATGTAAAATACAAGGTAAAATGAAAATTTTAATAATGAAAGATTGTTGGCATGCATTTTTCATGTGCCATAGAAATGTCCTGAGTGCTAAAAAACGTGCTCGGTTTACTTTAAAGAGAACCCGAGGTGTGTTTAAAGAATGTTATCTGCATACAGAGGCTGGATCTGCCTATACAGCCCAGCCTCTGTTGCTATCCCAAACCCCACTATGGTCCCCCTGCACTCTGCAATCCCTCATAAATCACAACCATGCTGTGAGGCTGTGTTTACATCTGTAGTGTCAAGTCTCAGCTGCTCCCCTGCCTCCTGCATAGCTCCGGTCCCTGCCCCCGTCCCTTCCCTCCAATCAGCAGGGAGGGAAGGTATGCAGGCGGGGACTGGCGTTCTGCAGGAGGCGGGGAGAGCAGCAGACTGACACTATAGAGATAAACACAGCCCGCTCTGACAAACTGTTTGTCAGCAGCATGGCTGTGATTTATGAGGGATTGCAGAGTGCAGGGGGACCTTAGGGGGGTTTGGGATAGCAACAGAGGCTGGGCTGTATAGGCAGATCCAGCCTCTGTATGCAGATAATATTCTTCAAACCCACCACGGGTTCTCTTTAAAGCGCTAGTGCAATAATAACCTATGGGCCTGTTCTCACTTGGGCGATTTGCGTTAAATAGCCGGCGATTAACGCCAATCGGCCCCCCAAAAAATGTGTATCCTGCAGCATTTTCAGGGGATTTCCCGGTGATCGCGTTTAGTGCTATAGAAGCGCTAATCGCGATCGCAGAAAATCGCCCCAAGTGTGAATGGCGTTAATCGCCAAAAACCGCCAGAGCAAAAGTGCTAGCAAAAGCGCTAGCGTTTTGCAAGTGTGAATGGGGCCTAAGCGTACGCCTACGGCCCAGTCTCCAGCCACTAAGCGTACGCCTACGGCCCAGTCTCCAGCCACTAAGCGTACGCCTACGGCCCAGTCTCCAGCCACTAAGCGTATGCCTACGGCCCAGTCTCCAGCCACTAAGCGTACGCCTACGGCCCAGTCTCCAGCCACTAAGCGTACGCCTACGGCCCAGTCTCCAGCCACTAAGCGTACGCCTACGGCCCAGTCTCCAGCCACTAAGTGTACGCCTACGGCCCAGTCTCCAGCCACTAAGCGTACGCCTACGGCCCAGTCTCCAGCCACTAAGTGTACGCATACAGCCCAGTCTCCAGCCACTAAGTGTACGCATACAGCCCAGTCTCCAGCCACTAAGTGTACGCATACAGCCCAGTCTCCAGCCACTAAGTGTACGCATACAGCCCAGTCTCCAGCCAGTAAGTGTAGGCATACAGCCCAGTATCCAGCCACTAAGTGTACGCATACAGCCCAGTCTCCAGCCACTAAGTGTACGCATACAGCCCAGTCTCCAGCCACTAAGTGTACGCATACAGCCCAGTCTCCAGCCACTAAGTGTACGCATACAGCCCAGTCTCCAGCCACTAAGTGTACGCATACAGCCCAGTCTCCAGCCAGTAAGTGTAGGCATACAGCCCAGTCTCCAGCCACTAAGTGTACGCATACAGCCCAGTCTCCAGCCACTAAGTGTACGCATACAGCCCAGTCTCCAGCCACTAAGTGTACGCATACAGCCCAGTCTCCAGCCACTAAGTGTACGCATACAGCCCAGTCTCCAGCCAGTAAGTGTAGGCATACAGCCCAGTATCCAGCCAGTAAGTGTAGGCATACAGCCCAATCTCCAGCCACTAAGTGTATGCATATAGCACCACCTCCAGCCAGTAAGTGTACACATACAGCCCCATCTCTAGAAAGTTAGTGTACGTATACAGCCCCGTCTCCAGACGGTAAGCAGGGCTGTGGAGTCGGTACTAAAATCCCCGTACTGACTCCTCAGGTTAGGATTCCTCCTACTCATCTAATTTGCATATTCCAATCTTGTTGATTGAAAGTATGTAACATAAAATGCATCTCTTAAAGCGGAATATAACCCTGCATTTCAACTTTGCGCTAAAACATTATTTACAGCATATTATATGCAACCAGCATTTTTTTTTTTTTTTTTTACTAGACCAGCATTGGAAGGGTTAAACACAGATGTTTAAAGTTCCATGGAGAGATATGCAGAAGTTCAGATACATTCTATTTAGTTAAATATATCTAACAAGTGATAAATGTTTCACACTCTTTGGCTGTCCTCCAGCTCCTCAGTCAGAGAGAGTCACATTCCACACTTCGATACATTTATGTAAACAAAATATATCTATGTAAGCTTCCGATGTGTCTGCAGTTCTCTCCAGGAACTTTAAAGCTCTGTGTAACCCTTCTAATGCTGGTCTAGTAAAAAAAAAAAAAAAAAAAAAAAATGCTGGCTGCATATAATATACTGTAAATAATGTTTTAGAGCAAAGTTGAAATGCAGGGTTATATTCCGCTTTAACTGCCAACGCTTAGAAATTTTAAAAGGCGATTGAACTGAGATGAATATGGAGGCTGCCATATTTATTACCTTCTAAAACAATACCAGTTACCTGACTATCCAGCTGATGTTCTGCCTCTAATACTTTTAGTCATAGACTTGGGCCTCGTTCACATATGCGCTTCCGTGTGCCTTTGGAAGCGCGTATCACGTGGTAACATGCAAGAACAGCAGAAGGGTATAGACAGCCCTTCTGCTGTTCACATCAAATGCTCTGCGCAGCAGTACAATGCGCTATGATGCGCTTTTGTACTGCTGCATGCATTCTGCCCGCAAGCACAGAGCTGACCCATTCACTGTCAATGGATGGGATCAGCAGTGCAGCTGGTAGCAGCGCATATGGCGTGCAATCGTACGCGTTGCGCTGCATAGACGTGAACAAGGCCTAAAACTAGTCCTAGGTAAGAGTACTTGTAAAAGGTACAGACCGGAACAAAAGTACATCTATCAGGCCCTAGGCAATGTAACTGTGGGTACATGCAAGAGTGATGTGCAGGTACTCTGCAGGAGAATGAGGGGAGTCTTCCTCTATTACACATTCTTCATGCACAATCTGAACCAGTTTTATGGGTGATGGACAACACCTCTGTGTTCAATATAGACAACAGTCTCAGTGGATTCCCTGCAGCTCTGTGGAGAGTGCATATGTAGAGTATAGTACTACTGTGTACCAAAGTAAACCTAAGACAGATGAAAGTTTTATACATACCAGGGGCTTCCTCCAGCCCCCTTCAGGCTAATCAGTCCCTCGCTGTACTCCACCACCTGGATCTTCTGCTATGGGACCAGGAACTTGAGCCAGTCGGGCGCAGTGCGCATGCACACACTCCGCAGCTAGAAACTTACTACACCTGCACAGCACTATTGCACAGATACAGAACGCTCCTGGGCTGTGGAAGCGGCACACGGCCGGACTGCGCTGATTGGCTGAATTACCGGGGCTCATAACGGAATATCCTTGTGGTGGAAGAGGACAGCAAAGGACTGATTAGCTTGAAGGGGGCTGGAGGAAGCCCTAGGAATGTATAAAACTTTTCATCCGTCTCAGGTAGCCTTTAATTCGTAGTCACCAAACCAAATTTTAACATATCAAATTACCTGATTTCATGAGCAAAAGGAGTGCATACATTTGCATAAACCAGCATCAATGCAGAATTATTTGCATCTCATTGACTATCTCTATTAGTGACACTGCTACACACATCAGGCTTTATTCTTACAGCATAGATGTTGAGTATATATAAAAGATTCCTGTGTACACATATATACAGTCACAATCATATGTATATCTGACTTTAAAAATACAGGGACTGCTTTACTGAAGCAGCACAAGCAACTATTTTTGGATTGGTTCATTTCATTTTTTGGGCTAAGCACAGCTATCACTGTATATATAATTTATGATGACTATTATCTGAGAAAAAGAACAGGTTATCATATTTTCTATTTTAATAAGTTAAATTCATTAGGAGTTGGTGCATTTTTTTCCCCGACTCCAGGTACCCAAAAATTGATCAGACTCCTCGACTACGACTCCACAGCCCTGCCAGTAAGTGTACACATACAGCACCGTCTCCAGCTAGTAAGTGTACGCATACAGCACCGTCTCCAGCCAGTAAGTGTACGCATACAGCACCGTAAGTGTACTAGTGAGTGGAGACAGAATTAGCGAGCAGAGACAGCGGATGGAGACAGAGGACGCCCGGCCAGTAAGCACAATTGACACACACCAGCTATGACAGCTTAACAGATAGTGTTCCAGAAGTGCAGATCTTGCCTGCCAGTGTCAAGGCGTTGATAGTACTCCTCTAGTATCTCGCCCGATGCCAGTAAAACAAAGTCCAACTCCAATACAACATCCTGTACGTCAGCAGGGAGAGAAAAATACAACCTGCAGCATGCAATGGGGGATTCACCTGGCAATGGCAGGGCAACGTGGGATTCATCTGCGGCAGGACAATCAGGGTTTACCTGCGGCAGGGCAGAGCCCCCGCACCCAGGCATTGACCCCAGGGCCCCCCGCACCCAGGCATCATCCACAGGGCGCCCCCCACACACAGGTATCGTCCCCAGAGCCCCTCGCACCCAGGCATCGTCCCCTAGGGCCCCCCTCACCCAGGCATCACTAATGCACACTCTGCAAATCCTCTCTGGTGGTCACCCAACCTCAGGATTACCCGAAAACGCCCATCTTTTTTACCCCAAGCCTGGAGTGGGAATCCTGCCAAGTAGGTTAATGTTCTAACAAGTCTTCCAGCAAAATAACACAGCCAGCAATAGCAGCATCCACTGACCACTTACTACAGGTGTACCCGATATATCATATGAGCAGGACAATGACATGTCCGCTATCCTCCTCCTCATAGTGCTGGTGATCAGAGGGAACACACAGCAACACACACCCAGCAATGCAGCATCCACCTACTGCTCACTACAGGTGTATCGGATATATGAACAGCTGACTGACATGTCTGCTATCCTCTGTCTCATAGTGCCAGTGATCAGAAGGAAGACACTCAGCAATGGCAGCATCCACCGACCGCTCACTACATATCTATGACCCAAGCGTGGAAGAGCCACACTCCAGTGGCCTGGTGTCACAGTACACATGACCTCAGGGTAGGAGAACTATGCAGTATATTACGTGCAGCTTTGTCTACTTACTCTGCATTAAATCCATTCACATGAAGGATTCGCATTTGCTTCACAATTGTGCTTTTTCCAGATTCTCCAGCTCCTGCAAAGAAAGAAAAATCCTCATTAGCATTGCAAAGTAATTATTTAACTGATCACATTTTATTTACACATACAGATGTGCAATGAGCACTTGCCTGCTGCATTTTTAATTTCCTGACTGATGTACATAAGCACAGGAAATTTGTCCCCCAAAATACACCTCTCCCCAGATTAGGTGGAATGACTATTGGTTCCCCTAAATAGGAGTGGTTGTCATGATCAACAAACAAGGACTTTTTACACAAATTAACCCCCTGGTTAAATTTCCTCCCTTTCACAAGAACAGCAATATTAGATTAAAAAACGCACCGGTAACAGCTAATAGAATAATAATATTCAGGATACCCATTTTATGTTCACTTACTATAAAAGCAGAGCAAGAGGGCCGACAGCATCTCATACAATGGAGCGGGTGAGGAGAACAATTTCCCAGGACTAAACAATCCGGCAGGTAGATCGGTCACTGGCAAAATCCTCATCTTATTCCACAAGTGCGGCCATTAGCATAAATCATGCCCACATGTGACAAATAGTGTGTCTAGCAGCGAAGCTCTGCTGCAACACTGAGGGCTGAGACACCAGAAAAGTTCCCCAAATGCTAGAGGTTTCAAAAGCTCTTCCCAATGTAATGCTATGGGTTTTTTTTTTTTTTTTTTTTTTTTTTACAAAACCTCATCACTCCAGTGAGCATAGACACATAGGATAACATTAGCAGGAGGTTTCAAAAACTCAAAATGCTCAGAAAAACTTCTCTGGCGTGCACCAGGCCTAACACACACTATGCCACAAGCCTGCAAGTCTCTGCTCTCTCTCACACAGCAATTGGCCAACACAAAGAGACCTCAGAATAGCACTTCACAGCATCGGGCTTTCCGGGAAACCTACAAAACAGCGGCCACAACAGGTCTGGCAGGGAGGGCTAATCGGGAAGAGCCCTTACACTGAACCAGAGCTAAACCTACTCCACTGTATGTACTGAAAACATCAGCCAGACACACCGGTGAGATCTCACTGCTGCTGTGAGTCTTTTCCCACTCCATACACATAACCAAACCCAAGTGTGACTGTATGTGGTCACATGTGCCGACGACGGCGGGACTGTGAGACTACTACTATTTGCAGCCATGTGGCAGTTACGGCACACACCAGCAGCATTGCAGCAGATGTTCACCAGCAGGTCTAATCAGAAAACACTAGAGGTAATGCATATTCTGCGCTTACATTATATCAGGGCTGTGGAGTTGGTCCAAAAATCCACCGACTCCTCTAATTTGCATATTACAATTTTTTTGATTAACAGTATGCAACGTGAAATTCGGCGCCAACGCTTAGGAATTTTACAAGACAACTGAAGTGAGAAGGATATGTAGACTACTATATTTATTCCCTTTAGACTAAAACTAGTCCTTGGTAAGAGTACTTCTAAAAGGTACAGACCGGAACAAAGAACATCTATCAGGCCCTAGGCAATGTGACTGTGGGTACATGTAAGAATGATGTGCAGGTACTCTGCAGGGGAATAAGAGATTCTTCCTCTATTACACATTCTTCATGCACAATCTGAACAAGGTTTATGGGTGACAGACAACACCTCTCTGTTCAATGTGCACAACATTCTCAGTGGATTCCCTGCAGCTCTGTGGGGAGTGCATATGTAGAGTATAGTACTACTGTGTAACAAAGTAAACCTGAGACAGATGAAATTCAAGTTTTATACATACCTGGGGCTTCCTCCAGCCCCCTTCAGGCTAATCAGTCCCTCACTGTCCTCCTTCGCCACCTGGATCTTCTGCTATGGGTCCAGGTACTTGAGCCAGTCAGGTGTAGTGCGCATGCACACACTCCGCCGCCGGGGGCGTACTACACCTGCGCAGCACTATTGCGCAGGTGCACAATGTTCCTGGCTGTGGAAGCGGCACGTAGCCAGAATGCTCTGACTGGCTGAATTACCGGGACTCATAGCAGAAGTTCCAGGTGGTGAAGGAGGACAGCGAGGGATTGATTAGCCTGAAAGAGGTTGGAAGAACTCTTTTCATCCGTCTCAGGTACCGTTTAATTCGTAGTCACCAAACCAAATTTTAACATATCAAATTATTTGATTTCATGAGCAAAGGGAGTGCATACATTTGCATAAACCAGCATCAATGCAGAATTATTTCCATCTCATTGACCATCTCTATTAGTGACACGGCTACACAGGCTTTAAGGCTCATACACACATCAGACCATGGTCTTTGGAAAATGAAAGATCACAGACCAGTTTTACCCCCTTCCATGTAGTATGAGAGCCATACCTACACAGTCTATTCTATGGAGCTGAACTCCCCATCAGAAAAAAAAAAAACTTTTCAAGATGCTGCACACACAGATGCTGTACAGACACAAAAGATCAGTAGCTGCAAAAGATCTGTTCCTGCCAAAAATCCAACCCTGCAAATTGCAATGATAGTCTATGAGATCTGCAGATCATCATACACACATGATTTAACTGACAGATCTGCAGATCTGAAAATCCAACCTGGTGGATCTGATCTGCAGATGAATGTCAGTTAAATCATGTGTGTACGATGATCTGCAGTTCTCATAGACTATCATTGCAATTTGCAGGGTTGGATTTTTGGCAGGAACAGATCTTTTGCAGCTACAGATCTTTTGTGTCTGTACAGCATCTGTGTGTGCAGCATCTTGCAAAGTTTTTTTTCTGATGGGGAGTTCAGCTCCATAGAATAGACTGTGTAGGTATGGCTCTCATACTACATGGAAGGGGGTAAAACAGATCTGTGATCTTTCATTTTCAAAAGACTATGGTCTGATGTGTGTATGAGCCTTTAGTCTTACAGCATAGACGTTATTTAGTATATATAAGAGATTCCTGTGTACACATCATATATACAGTCACAATCAGATGTGTATATCTGAGTTTAAAAATACGGGGACTACTTTATCGAAGCAGCACAAGTAACTGATTTTGATTGGTTTATTTCATTTTTGTGGACTGAGCACAGCTATTAATGTATATATACACACACATTATTTTTAATGACTATTATCTGAGAAATAGAACATTTTATCATATTTTCTATTTTAATTACAGTTAGAAATTCATTAGGAGTCGGAGCATTTTTTCCCCGACTCCAGGCACCCAAAATTGCTCCGACTCCACAGCCCTGCATTATATAGCCTGGTCCATGCTCCGTGCAGAGCGCAAACAATCTAAAGGCCTTGTTCACACTTCTCAGTGCAGGTGGCCATGCAGTCAGAACGCAATATCCGCAATCGTATGCCATCAGCACTGCTGACCCCATGCTCTACAGTGATCGGGTCTGTGCTTCGTCCAAAACTGCATGCAGCAGTGTGATAGCGCATCGCTTCGCAGGTAGTATGAACGTCAGACAGTGCAGTCTATGCAAGTCGCACACTATAAGCAGTGCTGAAATGCACATGGAAACGTGTATAGTGTGAATGAGGCCAAAGACCGCAAAATACAGTGTACTGAGACAGGAGGAACCATATAAGTCAATAGCACTCATCGTACAAGTTACTGTACAGCACGGGCAGCTGTGTTCTCCCCAGAATTTTTTTTCCAGCCGGGTGGCATGAAAAAGTAACTGGGTGGGGTGCGAAGGGGGGATGCAGTTCCAGTGCAACTGCTTACAACACAGGAGAATGGTGAGGTGGTAAGCCGATGACACCAAATTTAGCCGGGTGGAGCACCCACCTAAAAGAGCCTGGGGAGAACAGGGACCCTGCAAGATATTCAACCAAAACAATCAACACAGGGGGGCCAGCAGACAAGCCACAGATCCTAAGCCTGGTACACACCACGGAATCACCACTCCGTATCACTCTCCCGTATAGGATCTGATCGATTATCAGCAGGAGTCGGTCCAAAATCCACAGACTTCGACTCCTCAGGTTAGGATTCCACGACAGACTCCTCGACTCTGGCTCCTCTATTTTGCATGTTACAATCTTGTTGATTGAATGTAACATGAAATGCATCTCTTAACTGCAAATGCTTAGGAATTTTAAAAAGACAACTGAAGTGAGAGGGATATGGAGGCTGCCATATTTATTCCCTTCTAAACAATACCAGTTACCTGGATATCCGGCAGATCTTCTGCCTCTAATACTTTTAGTCAGACTAAAACCAGTCCTTGGTAAGAGTACTTGTAGAAGGTACAGACAGGAACAAAAACATCCATCAGGCCCTAGGCAATGTAACTGTGGGTACATGTAAGAGTGATGTGCAGGTACTCTGCAGGGGAATAAGGAGATTCTTCCTCTATTACACATTCTTCATGTACCATCTGAACCAGGTTTATGGGTGACTGAACACAGAGGTGTTGTCTATGTGCACAACATTCTCAGTGGATTCCCTGCAGCTCTGTGGGGAGTGCATATGTAGAGTATGTTACTATTGTGTAACCTGAGACAGATGAAAGTTTTATACATGCCTGGGGCTTCCTCCAGCCCCCTTCAGGCTAATCAGTCCCTCGCTGTCTTCCTCTGCCACCTGAATCTTCTGCTACGGGCCCAAGAACTTGCTCCAGTAAGGCGTAGTGCGCATGCACACACACCGCCTCTGGGAGCGTACTACACCTGCGCAGCACTATTGCACAGATGCAGAATGCTCCTGGCTGTGGGAGCAGCATGTGGCCGGACTGCGGATGACTGGCTGAATTACCTGGACTCATAGCAGAAGATCCAGGTGGCGGAGGACAGTGAGGGACTGATTATCCTGAAGGGAGCTGGAGGAAGCCCCAGGAATGTATAAAAGTTTTCTTTTCATCTGTTTAAGGTACCCTTTAATTCGTAGTCACCAAACCAAAATTTTAACATATCAAATTATCGGATTTCATGAGCAAAAGTAGTGCATACATTTGCATAAACCAGCATCAGCGCAGATTTCCATCTCATTGACCATCTATTAGTGACACAGCATCAGGCTTTATACTTACTATACTTACAGCATAGATATCATCATATATACAGTCACAGATAGGTCGATCTGACTTTGAAAAAAAAAAATACGGGGAATGCTTTATTGAAGCAGTACAAGTAACTATTTTTGGATTGGTTCATTTCATTTTTGTGGGCAAAGCACAGCTATCACTGTATATATAATTTGTGATTACTATTATCTGAGAAATAGAACATTTTATCATATTTTCATTATAGTTTAAATTCATTAGGAGTCGGAGCAATTTTTTAGGTGCCTGGAGTCAGGGGATAAAAAAAATGCACAGACTGCACAGCCCTGATTATCAGATCTGAGATCGATTGGATATCAAAGCTTGCTTGTGTACACACGGGTGCAATTTTTCCTTTCAAATTTCGATCAAGTTCAGATATTTTTTCCAACTGGATATCGATCAAATATCAAAAAGGACATGCATATCTTGAATAGTAATTTTGATTACTGTGCTTCCAATCGAGAAACATACATTTGTGAGCTTGGATTGGTCACTGGCAGTCAGAAGGCTGTTTTTCCCCAGACCAGATCCTACTTCTGATTGAGAAAATGATTGTATATATTGCATGCCGTGCACCAGCCTATACACTATACCAGATAAGGAGAACTGACATAACAGCAGCAACACGCACCCAATACTGGTCCTGCAATTTCACTTCACACGTGGCTCAAAGAGTCAAGACCTGCAACAATGATGCATTCAGCTGAAAGGTCCAAGATAATTCCCATTTTAAACACCCGGTTTGTTACACTATCCCAATTCCGCCCTTACACAAGAGATCTGGGATAGGGGAGAGCGCAATATTCTTCAGTCTATGCTGCAATACACACAGATGCATGTACATAAACGCACACAAGAGAAGCCTGTACAGGCAGTCACCTGAAATGATCACACACCATCAGGTGACAAAGCTCCAGTGTGTACACAATGCTTTACATCACTGCCCAGAAGCCCCTCACCATATAACAGTACAGTGAGGAAGAGGAGCAGCACAGTCATGTGACAAGAGGTGACATTCACAGCCACACACAGTGATCTGCAAGGGACATTATAAAAACCTGAAGGAACACTATGCAGAATAGGATGAGGAGACACTGCAGACCAGCCACTTGCTCAGCACTGCAGGACATGGTGGAGCCGACTCCCCCAGGTGTAACATGGATTGTGAACGCTCAGCGTCCTTACTATGCGTGGAGAGCAATTCTGCGTACACAAGCAGCTGTGATGTCACTAGTCACACACACACCTGAAAAGGAGCAGCAAAACAAGGATCAGATCAGTATATACCAGGCATGGGCAAACTTGGCCCTCCAGCTGTTATGGAACTACAAGTCCCACAATGCATTTGCCTTTGAGTCATGACTGTGGCTGTCAGACTCCTGCAATGCATTGTGGGACTTGTAGTTCCTAAACAGCTAGAGGGCCAAGTTTGCCCATGCCTGGTATATACACTTACTACACTCCTACCCCGCAGGACAGACAGCAGGGAACCACTGGCAGAAAACACCATTCCTGGGAGCTAAAAATATTGCACCACCACATCTCTCACAGGCAGACAGGAAGCAGGTGAGCACCACAAATACTTCCCCCGGCCATAGACAGACTAGGAGGATAGACAAAGCATGGAACCACGGGCATGTAACCATTCCTGGGAGCTAAGAATACCGCAACACATCTCTCCTATGTGAGGAAACCCTTCTCACGGGCACAGAAAGGAAGCAGGTGCGCACCACAACTATTTCCCCCAAGCCACACAAACTAAGAGGACAGAAACACAGCAAGGAACCACAGGCAGGTAACACCATTCTTAGAAGCTAAAAATATTGCAACACATCTCCCCTCTACGGGGTAACCCTAACTACCTCCTCACAGGCACATTTATTTATTTATTTATTTAATTTATTGTATTTATAAAGCGCCAACATATTACGCAGCGCTGGACAATAAATAGGGATACATACAATATTTAAGGGTGACATACAGCAAAATGACAATACCTGAATACAAGAAAGATCAGATCATGCAGCACAGTATGAGTACAAGGTAATGCTTAGTCACTGGATGGAGCATGGAGATTAAGCAAGTTAGGTTCACTCAAGAGGCCTAGCATGGGTTCACAGTAACGGAGGTGCATGATCAGGTTGGACACAAAAGGAGGAGGACCCTGCCCAAAGGCTTACAATCTAAAGGGAGAGGTAGGGACACGAGAGGTTGGAGACCAGAGTTCAGCTGTGGGTTTAGAGCACTTGTGAGGGGTAGTAGGCTAGAGTGAAAAGGTGAGTTTTGAGGGCTTTCTTGAAGATGTTGAAGGAGGGGGCTGCCCTAATGGGTGGAGGTAGGGAGTTCCATAGTGTTGGAGCAGCCCTTGAGAAGTCCTGGAAGCGTGCATGGGACTGGGTGATGCGGGGGGCAGTTAGGCGAAGTTCATTGGACGAGCGGAGTGAGTGTGTACCTCTGAGTAAGATCGGAAATGTAGGTTGGACAGGTTTTGTGGACAGATTTGTAGGTCAGACACAGAATCTTGAATCTGATTCTGGACTGGATAGGAAGCCAGTGGAGGGATTCAAGGAGGGGATCCATGGTGGAGCGATGGGAGCAGTGGATAATTCTGGCTGCTGCATTCATGATGGACTGCAGTGGGGCTGTTCGGGTCATAGGGAGACCAGACAGCAGGGCATTGCAGTAGTCAAGGCGGGAAATTATGAGGGCATGGATGAGGAGTTTGGTGGTGGCAGAGGTCAGGAAAGGGCAAATCTTACAGATGTTACGAAGGTGGAAGTTGCAGGACTTTGTGAGGTTTTGGATGTGGGGAGTGAAGGAGAGTGCGGAGTCCAGGGTGACACCCAGACAGCGGGCTTGAGAGGTAGGGTGAATGGTAGTGTGGTTAACAGTGACATGCACATCTGGGAGGTTTATGGATGTCCGGGGTGGGAAGATCATAAATTCCGTTTTGTCTAGGTTTAGTTTCAGGAACCTAGCGGACATCCATGAGGAGATGGCTGATAGACAGCAGGAGACCTTGTCCATGGTAGTGGCGGATATGTCAGGGGTGTGCAGGTAGATCTGGGTGTCATCTGCATACAAATGATAGTTAAAACCCATGGAGGAGATAAACTTGCCAATGGAGGATGTGTATGGGGTGAACAGTAGGGGGCCAGGGACCGAACAGGTGCACACCACAACTACTTCCCTGGTCACAGAGAAACTAGAATCAATGCAAGTACTACACTCCCTCAAATGCACATAGACAGAAAGCAGATGTGCATCACAATTACTCCCCTGGCCACAGAGAGACTAGGATCATACAATGAAAATGCCTCACTCCCTCCTCACAGGCACACAGACAGAAAGCAGGTGTACTCCCATGGCCACAGAGGCTGGATAGTGTACTACCACCCTGGCATGGGAGACCTCCAGAGCACCCCCTACTGGCTGCAGCACTGAGTCCCACAGGAGAAACGTGCTATACAAATAATACATTTCTGACATCGCACGACACCAGATCATCTTCTAAACTCAACTGCTTGATGAGAGCAGAGTTTTGTGCAATGTTCATTTTCAATGCGATTGGCTGCTGAACACGTGATCATTGTGCTCCAATCAGTCATCGCAGAGTGGAAATAAAACCATGGCTATGGCCTTTACAGTGGGTTAAACATCTTTACATCCTCCAAGATAAATGCCCACAAAATTTTCTCTACAGGTTTCCAATATTGTATTAAGACCTATTACACAGACAGCATTCATGTACATAGGCCTCATTACATAGACTGTTGTCTGTTACTCTAGGATTCCCTGATGGACCGGATGCCTCCACCCATACGCTCCCTGGGAAAGAAACAAATATAGAGGTGACTACTTCCAGATGCAACGTACGCAGAGCCAGCATCCCCAAGACTGATGCCGGCACACTGTGGAATTACTGCATTATGGAAATTGACAACTTACGTTCCAGGGGCAGTATACACGCTCCACAGGACAGCATCTTAAAGAGAGTCTGAAGCGAGAATAGATCTCGCTTCAGACCTCATAGCTAGCAGGGGCATGCGTGCCCCTGCTAAAATGCCGCTATAGCGCGGCTTAACGGGGGTCCATGTCCCCCCAAACCCCCTCCGTGCAGCGGGGGAGCGCTTCCTGGTTGGGGCAGGGCTAACCGCCGCAGCCCTGCCCCATGCGCGTCTGTCAGACGCGTATCTCCGCCTCTCCCCCGCCCCTCTCAGTCTTCCTTCACTGAGAGGGGCGGGGGAGAGGCGGCGATGCGCGTCTGATAGACGCGCTGGGAGGCAGGGCTGCAGCCGTTAGCCCTGCCTCCAGGAAGAAGATTACCAGCGACCATTTTACGACCAACTTTTGCGGGGGGTGGGTTGGGGGTGAAGGGACCCCCGTTAAGCCGCGGGATAGCGGCGTTTTAGCAGGGGCACACGTGCCCCTGCTATATATAAGACCTGAAGTGAGATTTAGTCTCGCTTCAGTGTCTCTAAGTCTCAGGGGCATAGATAAATGTACCTCGCTGGGATCGCCCATCGCCACAGATTAGAACATAGTTCCCATTCATCCAGGAAAGTGCCAGTGATTAATGATTGCCGGCATCAGTGAGATGCCACTGGTCATTGACAAAATTGAAAATAAAGCATACACAGGTTACTTCCTGTATTGAGTGTATGCAAGTAAACACCACATACTAGGAATAAAGTCCAGGGAGGGGGATATTTAGTTGCCAAATCGTAAAATTACACACACATACCAGTACATCCCACTAAAAAATACCCCATTAACCCTTTACCTTCCCTCCAACAGTTACCAAAGTAAAACGTATTAAAAAAAAATAGTTACCTTAGGGACGCAATTTTTTAAATATTTAGGTCATGAGGGTAGATTACTTTTTTTTTTTTTGCATATAAGGGCCGGTAATTAGTGACGGACGCAAAACTGAAAAAATACCCCTTCAATTCCAAATAAAATATCGCCATACATTGTGATAGGGATATAATTTAATTTAAATGGTGTAATTGGGACAAATGGACAAAAAAAATGCGAGTTTTAATTATAGCAACATGTATTTTATAACGGGTCACGGTTTCTTTATTTTAAAAATGCACTTAGTGAATGGCAGTTGCTCCTTCACAGTTGCTCCTTGTGTGGTGAGCAGGAAGGCTGGTCAGCATCTTTTTATATATCTTTCAGCGAGTGTCTTCATAAAGCATAAAGCTGAGAATTCCCTATGGAGATATGGACTAACCCAAAATCTGTCGGTAAAGTCAGATTTCTAGTTACTGTAAATGCCAGCAACGTAGAAGAGAATTTATGGCTCATTTTACTCAGGAAGAAACGTACTTGTGTTTTACAGTAAGTTAAGATTTTCGCGACAGTTCCCCTTTAAAGACCTGCAAAACAATTTTAACATTTAAATGTGTATGTGTAAGTCCACTATAAATGTATTTTTCCTATGTCGCTGTCACTTATGCCCGGTACGCACCATACAAGTTTCCCAGTAGGTCGACGGTTTGCATAGATCATTTCCAACAGGTCCGGTCAGGTTTCCGATTGATTTTGTACAAAAGTGATTGGAAAACGATTGGAAACAAGATCAGACCTGTTGGAAAATAAGGATTCGACCTATTGATCTAATAGGAAATTGCATAGTGTGTACAAGGCATTATAGTAGGCAGTAAAAATCTGACAAGTTTTGAACTAGTCCCATCTCCTCAGGGCTCTTTCACATCAGAGCTTGCGTTGGAGAACGCTCAAAGCATACGCTTTGTTGTATGCGTTTTAATGCATTTTGATATGCGTTGCACTGTAGTGAGTGTGCGTTTTTAATCCGTTTTTAATGCGTTACAGCACATAGGAAAACGCGGGTAATTTTAGTTTTCAACTTTCTACATTGTTCCTCTGTTGCATTCTGGGACTGATTGCCTGTGCCAACGGATTAAAAACGCGAATAGTGTGCGTTTTACATTGACTAACATTGTAACGCATAAAGCTAGCGTCGGCCGAAAAACTGCACCTGGGTGCAGTGTAACGCAACGCACAAAAAGGCTGCGTTATATGTGAAAGCTAAAATGAAAGTCTATGGACTTTCATTTCACCTTGGGTAACGCAAACTTTACCCCTTGCGTTGAAACGCAGAAAATCTGCCCAAATGTGAAAGAGCCCTCATGGAAGAAGATTTTTCATTTTTTCCCAAAACATTTAGGCTACTTTCCCAAGACGTTGCATTTTAGGGGACGTTATGGTCGCATAACGTGCCCCTAACGCAACGCATGGTGGTGTTGAAGTTGGACGTCAGATTGAGCTGCGTTATGCAGCTCTCAAAGCAGCCGCTCCAGGTTAGTGATAGGAAGTCCGGATCTTTTTAATGATTCGGATCATTTGAATCGGATCATTGAAAAGATCCGGATCTTTGAACCAAATCATTTGAATCATTTTTTACTAGGGAAGCAGACTGGGTGAAGACTAGCAGGACAGGACTTTCCCTGCACTGTACATTCTGTATGTTCCGTTTTATTTTAGACAGACATCCAATGTGAACCGAATCTTTCATTGTGATGATCCGGATGATTTGACTCACAAAAAAGATCCGGATCAAATGAACGATTCGTTCATGATCCGGACAACACTACAGTCCCACCAGGAGTCTCCACAGTGCAGTAAATATTAATTAGCCATGTGGCTGGCTGAGGAGGAGAGACCTCCTCCTCCAACATTACTGAGCATGTGCAAACAGTCTAACGCTGCTTAGCCCAGTATGACGTACAGCATGCAGCATTTTGTTTAAACGTGCTGTGTTACTATGTAACGCAACGTGTGCACTGTGAACTGATTGATTTTACAGTGCTGCGAGTTAGGCTGCGTTACAGCAGCCAGTAACGTGGGACTTTAACGTCCCACTGTGAAACAAGCCTTAGTGAACAGCAGTTGCTCAGTTCCATGGACAGAGCAGTATGCAAGGAAGTAACTAGGCATCTCTGCATAGATCCTTTCCAGGGGATACGTCTGTAAAGAGTAAAAGGAAATACTGAGAATCCCCCATGAGGAGAAGAACTAGTCCAAAACCCATCAGATTTTTGCTGCCTACTGTAGGTGAAAACTCAGGGACAGAAAAGCATTATATACCCTGCATTATAAATTATATCCTGTGCAAAAATCTATGTCTAATATGTGTGAACATACACGTACTTGAAATGTTACGGTTTTTCACAACAGTATCCATAAACTGAAGAAAAGCAAAGAACAGGAACGCTGGGAGCCCACTCTGATGTGTAATGTTAGTATATGGGAGGGGGGGGATTGGGATGACGTAACTTCCGCTGACGTCACCCCCCACTCCTTAACATGGTGCACCTGCGCTATGTTGATGCACGGATCCCCCTCACTCTTTGAAAAAGCGGCGTGACGTCTGCGATACCGGTGGAGCAGTCCACCGGGGGCTCCTACTCGGCACCTACCACAAGCCTCTTTACCAGTATCCCACATAATCACAGATTACATGCTGTTCATATTGGCGGGTCGTTCATAACTCAGGGACTACCTGTACACAAAAGCAGACTGACCCATTTACTTCATGATGGCAAGTTAACATTTGCCTGCCTTTTAAACTGTTTTTGATTATTTTCTACTTACTTTGGCCTCACCAGTAAAGGCCCTTTTACACTTAATCAGTTCTCCGTTATAACTGAAAACCAACTGATTTTCAAAGTAATGTCCATGTTTTCCTATGGCACAGTTCCCACTATACACGTTTTAACTGAAAGCTTTTTTTCACAATGCACTGCTATGGAAAAAGCACATACTAATGCGCACTAACGCAAACTAACACATTAAGTGTAAAAGGACCCTTATAGTTTTTCTCAGGCATTATGGTCATAAACCCAAGACAACTGTATATACCATAGGCTTCACTTCATGCCTTCTGCAGACCGAATTAATGACATTGGAGAATTGAAAGCATCTAACGCCAAACTACAATGTTGACCCACACTCCAAAAAAAATACAGATAAGTTAATTGGCTTCTCCCCTAAATTGGCCCTAGACTACAATACATACATTACACAATATAGGCATATGACTATGGTAGGGACTAGATTGTGAGCTCCTTCGAGGGACAGTTAGTGACAAGACTATATATGCTCTGTACAGCGCTGCGGAAGATGTCGGCGCTATAACAAAAATACACGGGTTGTTTTTGCCGCTCGATTTGCTCATCTTCCGCTCGTTCTTATTTCTTTCAATTCACTTCAATGACAAATAGAGTAGCAAAACGATCGAACGGTGATCGGACATGTTAGATAATTTCCGACATCTAATCAGCAACAAAAAAAAAAAAAAAAAAAAAAAAAAACACCACCCGTGCATTCCCAGCATAGCCTGGTACACACCATGCAATTACCCATCCGATAGATGGGTCGATAGATAATTTGACAGATCCAATCGGATTTCTGGTCGTTTTTCTGATCACGTCTATGCATATCAATCAGAAAAACTATTGGGAATATGATCGGACCTGTCAGAAATGATCTATTCGACCCATCTGACGGGAAATTGCATGGCGTGTACCTAGCATCATTATACAACATGGAAGTGGTACAATTGTCTGGTCAAAAATCACAAGTGCATCTGATTGCTCCAATTGAGGGCTCAAACCCACTAGCAGCCATTTCTAAGCGCTCGTGATTTGAGAAGCTCTTTCTAATGCAATGCTATGGCGGATTTTTATAAAATCACATCGCTCCAGTAGTATCACACCTATAGCATTACATTAGTAGGTGCACTTCACATCACAAAGCGCTCAGAAAAGCCCTGCTTGTGGGTTCCAGGCCCCAGTTCAGCATGCAGGTGCACCTCAATGTAAGCAGCCTTCTCCAAAGCCTGGAGTGACCGCTCTATAGTAATTGGTAGACTGGATACTGCCGATCACTGCTGACTCAACAGCTTGGGTAAAACCGAATGCAGAATCTCTCCTAATGCCACAACACAGGGTCACCGGAGGAGCAGAATAACTGGTTTTCAATTAGTGATATGAATAGTGCAGTCATGTCAAATACTGGAAAGGCTTGGTTGTGTTTGGCAAAGCTTTCTGGACACACCATCAGCAAGGTAAGACACTGCCTAATCCTGGCCATCCTTACTGACACTTTGGTGTGACAGCAGCTAATATCCAGGCCGGTGACATCAGGATCCCAGCCCATCACCAGATCTGCTGCACAGAGCGCATTCCAGATGCAATGGCATGCAATTGAATGGGAGGGTTTGTAATCCCACACGTGGCTGCGTTTCACACGTGGTGCACTTACTGGACAGCTGAGCACTACCTCGCCTGTCTGCTGCAGCGCGCTCGCACATACCTGGCCAGTATAAGGTGGCAATGGACAGAGTTTTGCCTGCAGCTGGCCACAATTGGGCCTTTGTCACATTGGGAGCTGAGAAGTATTTGTCCACAATCATAAGCTCTGATCAGAAAAAAAAAACAAACAAAACACAAACAAAATACCTAAAACCACAATGGTGTCAATTCACAAATAACTGCCACAATCCATAATGCAGAAAACAGATAACTTATTAAATATCAAATTACGAACATTACAGCATGCGGTATAACATGCAAGATGCTCAGGATTTTATCTCTAGCCTGGAGCTGTTGGTAACAATCAGATGTTTGGTAACATGGACAGGCAGAGGAGGCAGCCAAAAGGGAGAGCCACTAACTCCATTGGTAAAGATACACTGACGGGCGGGACACAAAAAGCAAAACATGAGATGCAGGAGCAGCGCAGTGTCAGTTTTCTCGGTATCCCTTTAGATCACACATTTATAAATTGATACAGAGAAGGCCCTCTAGTTGCATGTAGTGTAAAGGGATGCCTTTTTTGTTGTATGCTGTCACAAGCAGCTCATGCAAAGGCACAGCCCGTGTTTTAGGCAGACTCCCAGAAGAATCAGCACAATACTGGCCAGAAGTGGGAGATCACTGTCCTAACAAAACAGCATACTAGAGAGACCCACTCCACAGCTGGTTACACTTCTACGGGATTGGTAAACTTCTACCACATATATACTGAATGCAGCATTTTACCAACCTATTTTTTTTTATCTAGTGATTAAGGCTCAAACTAAAGTTAAAATGTTTAGCAACGTGCGGCGATAGTCATGACGGATCTTATTGTGCGATCCCCACAGACTGCTGCACTTGTACAAAGTCTTGGCCACTGTCATTTGTTCCAGCACTAGGCAATTGCGAAAGATGGATCAGGGAACGCTCGTACAACTTCTCTGTAGTCACCACAGATCCCCAGACCCATCTTCCTGTGAGCATGCATCTTTAGGCACCACAAAAAAAGTAAACAAAAAAAAAAAAACCCGAGGGCTCAAACCCACTAGAGTGATTTTACGAGTGTTTAGGAGGCGATTCAAAACTCTAGTGATTTCCCTAAACGCTCAGCTAATGTTAATGGATGGGCCAAATTCCACTGGCGTGACTGATTACCAAAATCGCAAATGCAGGACATGCATTTTTTTAGCGTTTAGTTTCGGCAATGTAAAGAATATAAACGCTGGCATAATTGCTCGCCAAAACCGACAGCAATCTTGCTAGAGTTTTTACATTACTGCACACTGTAAAAAAAAAAAAAAAAAAATTGAAAACACCAATCAGAATCAAAAACACTAATCGCTACACAATCGCTGGCAAAAAGCTGACAATTCAAAAACTCTACCAAAATAGCCAATCGCTCCTGAAAATCGCTAGCGATTACGTTATCGTTTTGTAGTGGGTTCCAGGCCCACTCCAGGTGACCCCAACCAGACAACTAGTGAGCCGTTCAGGAGGACAGCGGTACTTGCAGGGGCTCAGAGTACCAACACTTGAAAAAGTGGCCAGCAGGGGATGGAAGGCTGGGAGAAACTAAGTGCAGATCTCGCTGTCTCTATGAAGCTGGGCTGTTTAGTTCTCATCAGTTACAGAAGAAGCAATAGAGAGGACCACACAGACCTGCAATTACTGCCTCACCCCAGTGTAAGACCTGGTGCACACTGGAGGAGTTTTTCCTGAGCGTTTTGAGTTTTTGAAACCTCCTGCTAATGTTATCCTATGTGTCTATGCACACTGGAGCGATGAGGTTTTGTGAAAAAGCCCCATAGCATTACATTGGGAAGAGCTTTTGAAACCTCTAGCGTTTGGGGAGCTTTTCTGGTGTGTCTCAGCCCTTAATGTTATCAGTTCAGGTAAGCCAAGCACAACAGCCTTAATAAGCTATTGGGTTAACATGTCCCTAGGCCAGGGCCACTCCAGGCTAGCCAGGCCCTCTTCACAATTACAACCTCTTTAAATCTACAATAATGCCTTAGGCCTCTTTCAGACCGACCACTGAAATGCGCACTTGTCGAGCGGCTCAGCATCACATCTGCCGCCCACCAGTGCAATTAGAGTGCAATTTGAATTCAACCAAACGGCAGCAATTGTAACATCACACGTGTCAGAGACAGAGGACCATGACATGTCAGGGCTGAGATGTGACTGAGGGGCTGGCTGTACAGTGCTGGTGCCAAGCACTGGCAAACCTGCTGGCACAGGAGAGCAGCTGACAGGCAGTGAATTCACCACTTGTCAGCTGCCCAGCTCATAGAAGCCTAAAGAAGCAAGAGCCCAAACAGTGGCTGTGCCACAATCTAAATCTTCCGTGTGTGACTGTGCCCAGTCGATGGGTGCCATCAGGTGCCCTTTAAACTATACCAGTTGCCTGGCAGCCCTGCTGGTCGGTCTATTTGGCTGCAGTAGTGTCTGAATCAACCCAGAAACAAGCATGCAGCTAATCTTGTCAGATCTGACAATGTCAGAAACACCTGATCTACTGCATGCTTGTTTAGGGGCTACGGCTAAAAGCATTACGCCTAATGCATACGGTATAATTTTCCATTGCAAATCGTTCCCGATCGATAATTCGCTTGATTTTACGGTGATAACTACCTAAAAACAAACAATCCAATCAGACCGGTCGGAAATTATCTGATGGAAAAATTGTACCGTGTGTACCCATCTTTAGACACAGATTTAGCAGGATAGCTAGGCAACCTGGGATTGTTTAAAGGGAAATAAATATGGCAGCCTCCATATCCCTCTCACTTCAGTTTTCCTTCAAAGTTCATTGAAATGAAGGGAACACAGAGGATTCTAACTTACCTGTGGATTCTTCCACCCTCTCGTGGTGTCTCTGCTCCTGCAATGTCCGTCCTGCCTCTCCATTGTGCTGCTGTCAGCCTGGTAAAATCAGTGCCGGACTACAGCGCATGTGCGGCCCCGTGCCTGTTGTGCGCACTGTGTGTATGACTAGTAACTAGGCTTGCACAGAACGCCGTCTGCTGCAGCAGAGCATTGGAGGCGATGTGCAGACCATAACAATACAAGCGCAGTAGCCGGTTCCCCAGCTGGATCACCGACCTCACAGCGGCACAACCAAGGGGACCTGCAGGGCAGAGGGAGCTGATTGACTACAAGAGCCTGGAAGAAGCCCCAAGTGAAAATCCTCTTATCACCTTTGCGACAGGTACAATTCAAGTCCTTCCTCAATGGAACAAATACATTGTAAATCCAAACATGGCTGAATAATACGATACACGCATTGCGACTACCTGCACAGGTGCAGCACAGCTGACACCAGAGCATATGTGAATGATATTAACATGCACGGCAATAAACGCATCCCTGGAGTCACCCTGCTACACGCAGACTGTTACACACAAACGTCCCAAGGGCTGCCAATTATCTCAATTACTTGGGCCCCCCCGGGTGTAATGTGAGCAGGTTAACATGCTGCTCATGGTTTAAAATTCACACACAGAGGACCTGGTAGAAGACTCTTGTGCTACAGGAAGGATTTCTAGTGATAACGGAAAGAAAGCTGCTTTCAAATGTCACTTTTACAATCATGAATTAAAAAACACAGAAGTTTCAGAGTTGCTAACGGCAACCTGAGAATATTCCTTAGCAGAATTTCCCTACATTCAGGTCACGATTGGCCTCGTTTATCAATAGGGATGATCAAAGACATGCAAACTTACACAGCTTGGGAATAGATAAAGTGCAACAGTACCTACTCCGCAGAAAATACAACATGTTGCTCTGAGGGCCCATTCACACTAGAAGCGCTTTTCTGAGTGCTTTGTGACTGCTTACCGCTTTTAAAAATCACTACCATTCACTTTCGTTAAAATCGCCGCAATTTAGGGCTTGTTCACATCTAGGGCATTTTTTAAGCACCGGCTTAAAAACGCTTGTGCAATGATTCCCTATGAGTGTTCACATCTGAGCGTTTTTTTCCCAATCCGCTCACCAAAGTTCTGCCTGTACCATTTTTGGGGCGATTTGCCTCAATGGAAGGTCAGTGTTCTCCCCAGGAATTTTTTCCAGCTGGGTGGCATGAAAAAGTAGCCGGGTAGTTTGAAAAAGTAGCCAGGTGGGGCAGTATGAGAGAATGCAGGGCCGGTGCTTCTGTTCACAACTCTGCTTCCAGAATAGGAGGAGGTGAGCCGATGACAGCTGGGTGGACCACCCGGCTAAGAGCCTGGGGAGAACACTGAAGGTGTAAGAAGGGGGGGGATATTTTATTCTTTTCCAGTTTAAAGAGTACACTTCCTCAAACAAATCTCTCTGCAAAAGCTCTTTGTAAAAACTGCAACGACCACCCGAGCAGCCAAACCCCCCCCCCCCCCCAATAACCCCCTAAAATTGAATTTGCGAATGTCAGCGATTTTCAATGGGAACAAAGCCCGATTCACTTCCGGAGCAGTTTTTATAGAAAGGTTAGAAAAAATGTTTGCGTTTACTTCAAATGGTAGCAAAACATCACTTGTATACCGTTTGCTACCTTTGTGGACTGTTAACCCACAGGAGGAATAGTGCACCAGCGGCCCAGGTGTGTGAAATATGCATTAACTGGTAAGGTCCACTCTAGCACACACTACAATATCCAATTCTGGGGCCAGACAGGAATTGGTTGGGAGCAGGCAGGAAGCCCCTGGCAGAGAGCAGCAGGGAGCCCCCGGCAGGATGGAAGCAAGCGATGGGGATCCCCCGGCAGTATGGAAGCAAGCGACGGGGATCCCCGGGCAGTATGGAAGCAAGCGGCGGGGATCCCCCGGCAGTATGGAAGCAAGCGACGGGGATCCCCCGGCAGTATGGAAGCAAGCGACGGGGATCCCCCGGCAGTATGGAAGCAAGCGACGGGGATCCCCCGGCAGTATGGAAGCAAGCGACGGGGATCCCCCGGCAGTATGGAAGCAAGCGACGGGGATCCCCCGGCAGTATGGAAGCAAGCGACGGGGATCCCCCGGCAGTATGGAAGCAAGCGACGGGGATCCCCCGGCAGTATGGAAGCAAGCGACGGGGATCCCCCGGCAGTATGGAAGCAAGCGACGGGGATCCAGTACAAAAATCCCTCGAATTATGAAACCACGACTCCAGGTACCCAAAATGTCTCCGACCCCTCAGTCAATGACTCAGAGTGCCCAAAATTGCCCCAACTCCACTGCCCTGCCTGACATGCGACACCGCCGTATAGACTGATGCTCCTCACACACTGGTCACCTGACATGTGACACTGACGTCTATACGGGTGCTCAACACCAGCGGCTCCGGCAGTGGTTGAGCGACATTCCTGCACTGTACAGACACACGGGGTGAAGCACTTTATTCGCTTATTTCAGCCATGGAAATGTTGGTGTAATTTGTGAAGAGAAGATTTAGTATACATTTACTACATACAACTAGTTCAAGTGAAGCCAACACATTAAAAGACAACTAAAAGTGAGAATATTGGGGCTGCCATATGCATTTCCTGTTCATACCAGTTGCCTGGCTGTCCTGCTGATCTCTTTGGCTGCCGCAGTGTCTGAATCACACCAAAAAATAGCATGCAGCTAATCTTGTCAGATCTGGCAATAACGTCAGAAACACCTGATCTGCCGCATGCTTGTCCAGGGTCTATGGCTGCAAGCATTAAGAGACAGGATTAGCAGGACTGCTAGGAAACTGGGAAATAAACATGACAGCCTCCAGAATCCTCTCATTTCAGTTCTAAAACAAAGGCCTACCTGATCTGTGGGGCTGAGCGGATCAGGTAGCCGCAAAAACAGCCGCTCCTGTGGTCTGCAATGGTGACCTACAGGTCACGACGCTGCAAGGAGAGACCACAGCAGGGGTCGTGGCCAGGGTGAGAGCGCTACCCAATAGAGGCTCTGTAAAACCGGTAGGAATGCTCCTGGCAGGCGTTTGAAACAGGGAATTCCTCTACTCAATTTTTACCTCCCAGATAGCAACATGCTTCTGTGTCTCATCTGTCCCCTGAAGATCCGCCTTGGGTTCTCTTTAAAGAAAGGTATACCCTACACAGATAGTACACAATGAGCTTCTTAAAATGAACTCCACACAGTGCAATGCAATCAGCCAGCTGGGGACTTGGATAATCTGACGACTGGCTGCAGGAGGAGCCACTGACCTGAGGGAGGAACACCCCCATACAGGCACTAGGTTATGTGCCATGTCCCAGGTATATTTACAGGGGAATCCATGGTTGACATGCAGGAGAGAATTGTGTCCCAACCTCAACTACATGAACGGAGCCATAAGTCCTGCCTCCTCGCAGGAAGACCAAGCGAGCACTTCCTTTATGGCCACAAACCTCCCAACCGCCAATGCATATGCAAAGAATCCCTCAGGCACACGAGTCCCACAATGCCAAGAAAGTACTACTACACATCTCCAATTATCCAACGCCAACAAGGAGAAGACTAAGCAGGGAAAGCCCCAGGCATCCAGACCATCTGCCGGCAAGTAGAGCACAGAGAGGATTCCTTCCCTGGACAGAACGTGCATCAGACATACAACAGTGAATTGTAGGGATTAGATTGTGAGCCCATCTGAGACAGTATACTCTGTACAGTGCTGCGTAAGAGCAGTACAAAAATCCTGACTCCAACTCCTCTTATTTGCATATTACAATCTTGTTGATTGAAAGTATGTAACAGAATGCATTTCTTAACTGACAACGCTTAGGAATTTTAAAATACAACTGAAGTGAGAGGGATATGGAGGCTGCCATATTTATTCCCTTTTAAACAATACCAGCTACCTGGCTATCGCGCTGATCTTCTGCCTCTAATATTTTTAGTCATAGACTTAGGCCTTGTTCACATCATACGCGCTTCCGCGTGCCTTTGGAAGTGCGTATCACGTGGTAACATGCAAGAACAGCAGAAGGGTATAGACAGCCCTTCTGCCGGTCACATCAAATGCGCTGCGCAGCAGTACGATGTCCTATGATGCGCTTGCATAAAGCTGCATGCATTCTGCCCGCAAGCGCAGAGCTGACCCATTCACTGTCAGTGGATGGGATCAGCAGTGCAGTGGGTAGCAGCGCATATGGCAAGCGATTGTACATGTTGCGTTCTGATCGCATGGCCATCTGCGCTGCATAGATGTGAACGAGGTCTAAAACCAGTCCTTGGTAAGAGTACGTGTAGAAGGTACAGACATCTATCAGGCCCTAGGCAATGTAACTGTGGGTGTATGAGTGATATGCAGGTAATCTGCAGGAGAATGAGGAGATTCTTCCTCTATTACACATTCTTCATGTACAATCTGAACCAGGTTTATGGATGATAGACAACACCTGTGTTCAATGTGCACAACATTCTCAGTGGATTCCCTGCAGCTCTGGGGAGTGCATCTGTTGAGTATAGTACTACTGTGTAAAAAAGTAAACCTGAGACAGATGAAATGAAAGTTTTATACATACCTGGGGCTTCCTCCAGCCCCCTTCAGGCTAAACAGTCCCTAGCTGTCCTGCGCTACCACCTGGATCTTCTGCTAGGAGTTCAGGTACTTG